>NW_019100900.1:0-23080 GCF_001856785.1 Myzus persicae | reverse complement strand
TGTTGCATCGATTCCGATTATTTCTTTTGAGAAATCAGACAATACAAATTCAAAAATTGTATTACGTGATTTCGACAATATTAGGCCAATATTAAATCATACTTCGGCTTTGTCTTTCGATGAATTATTTTGGATGTGTGCTCATTGGCTTGGTGTTCCAAAATTTCCCGGTTGGAATGGGTTTATGGAGGCTATTACTGACTCTCAAGAATATGAAAGAGCTCATATAAATTATTTACCATTTGTTAACTTACCACCAAGTTCTCTCGACTGTATAAACTCAGTTTTAATTTACGCGGCGGGCGAAAGTAAGAAATTGGGTCTTAAAACGTGTTTCGTGACTTTTGATCAACCCTTGTATATCAAAGCTCGAAATATTGTTGAACAATCAAAATCTGAACCCCAAATTGTAGTACGTCTTGGTGGTTTTCATCTTTTAATGTCGTTTATGGGCACAATTGGTTACATAATGGCTGGAAGTGGTCTAAAAGAACTATGGAATACAATATATGCAACTAATTCGATTGAAAAAATGATAACTGGACATGCGTATTCTAGAGCTGTACGGGCGCATATGTTAACCCAGCTTTGCCTTGGAAAATTAATTTTGGACGAACTTGATTTGACGGAAGAATTCAAAATAACTCTAAAACAGCACATTTTAAGTACAGATTTTACCACTATGACTTTAGAAGATATAAATAACCAAAGCATATTACAAGAATGTATGAATAAATTAGAAAATAAAATTAAAGATATTGCATCCAGAGGTAAGACATCCACGCTTTGGATACAATATTTTTATCTAGTTCATCTTTTACGTCAATTTATTTGTGCGGAACGTATGGGAAATTGGTATCTCCACTTGGAGTGTGTAGAAAAAATGATTCCCTTTTTCCATTCTTCTGGTCATTTTCAGTATGCCAAATCGGCTCATATTTATCTTCAAGATATGTATCAGCTACAACATCATATGTGTCCGATGGAATTTCATAAATTTTGTTAAGAAGGTTACTTTACTATAAAAAGGTCAAGTAAATTTTGGTGTGGAACGTGGACTGATATGACAATAGAACAAAGTTTAATGCGATCTATGAAAGCATCCGGTGGTTTGATAAGTGGTCGAGGTCTCCAAATTAGTGTACTTAATCGCTGGCTCCTAGGTACTCCAATTGCAACTTCCATCAATAACCAAATAGAAGAATTTTCCAACGTTTTTAATTATGCTTCAGAACAACATGTCGATCAACGGGATTCCCGAATAAAAATTGATTGTGAACATTCCGATAAAATTACATCATGGTTAAAAACACATTATCCTTTTCCTCAATTAAATGAACTTATGTCACTATCCACAGGTGTTGTAGGAGATGAAAAAGTTAACTGCTACAAAGCACAACAAGTAGGTGAGCAATTTGTATGCAGTATTATAGGTGAAAATGTAAGTGACGTTAAGTTGAAAAGAATGAATCGCGTAGTCTCGTTGCAGTATTCAAATAAAACCAGCATTTTTATCAGAGAAGATATTATTCCAATTGACCCTCTGTTACTCTTTCAACGAATCATGTTGAAAGTTAAATCAGATGAAGAACTTAAAGAATGTTTTAAGTATGAGCTAGCACCTATGCCACTCTCATTTTTTGACGAAACAGGTCAAATGAGAAAAACAAAAAAATCAATATTATATGATATTTTCCCATCTTCACCAAACACGTTCAATATTTTAGATGAGAATATTGCAATTGTTGTTGATGGTGGATTTTTAATTCACCGTGTTGTTTGTCCTTCAAATGTGAAGTACGGGAGTATTTTTGAATGTTATTTAACTTATGTAAAAAGACACTATGGGGCTAATTGTACAGTCATCTTTGATGGATATACAAATAGTAACAATAATATTAAAAGTGCAGAAAGACATCGGCGACAAAACATCAATAAAAGCACTGACGTATTCATAAACGAGTCTATGGATGTGCAAACGTCACAGGAAAAATTTTTATCCAACGACCAAAACAAAATTCGTTTAATAGCGATATTGACGGAGAAGTTTTTAAATTCTGGCGTTGGTGTAATTCAAGCTGAGGACGATGCTGATACACTTATTGTACAGACGGCTATTCAAAAAACTCAGAATTATCGAAATGTTATGGTAATCGGAGAAGATATTGATTTAATTGTGCTTTTGTTGACACTGAGTACTACACAAAGTGATCAAATCATTTTTCTAAAACCTGGAAGAGGAAAAACGGAGACCAGGTTTTACTCGATACAAACTCTAAAAGAAAAATTTGATTCCGCATTTTATGTTTATACACGCATTAAGTGGATGCGACACCACGTCATCAATATTTCAACAAGGAAAACTGAAATACGTCAAAACATTTCAGAAGCATTCAGAACTTCAAGATTCATTATTAATTTTTAATAATGAGTCATCTTCAGCCGATGATATTTTGAGTGTTGGATAAGAATTCCTTTTGAAACTATTTAATGCACCAAAATTCATTACATCGTTAAACCAGTATAGATATTATGTCTTCAACAAATCCGTTGCCTCAAACAAAAAACAAGTACAATGAAGTCGACTTCCGCCAACAATTGATTCTGCAAAACAACACATTTTTCGAGCTTACTTGCAAGTGCAACTTTGGCGTGGCAATGTATTAAATCCAATGGATTGGGGGTGGGAAAAATATGGAAATACAATAAGACCGATTTTCACCAAAAAACCTCCAGCACCAGAATCTTTGCTGACAGTTATCAGTTGTGCCTGTACGAAAATGTGTGAACAGAACTGTGGTTGTAGAAAGGCTGGTATGAAGTGTTCAGTAATTTGCAAACACTGTCAAGGTTCAACATGTTTAAATTCTTCATTGATCATTGATGAAGATGAAGTAATATTCGAAGAGACACTTGAAGATGAGGAAGATAGTCATTCTACATCCACGAAAAAACAGAAATTAACACCATTGAATGAATAGGTATGATTTTTTAAATGTAAGATTACACATTATTTTATTTTAATGTGTATATATTTGTTTTGTTACAGTTGCCAACAACAAAGAGCCAATACTACGATACATTTTTTTATAGAAAATGTGAAAAATGAATGCTTTGCATAATATTATGTAGATATGTAGTATAATATTATTTAGGTAATGTTAAATATTTGAAAGAAAAAAAATTTAAATTGTATAATTATATTATAACCTCGAGACTTTGTCACTATTAACCCATGAACAATAAATTTTTCTTTTCACTATTTTAGATATAACAATAATCGTATAATACACTAACGTATCATCTTAATCTATTAATTTATTGTCTGATAAAAGTCCAAAGTTGTTGATGTATAAATTAATGTGTACCAAAATTCAACTATCGCTGAACTTATTAGACTATATTATTTTACAAAAGTGATAAATATTCCAGTATCGCAAATAACTATAGCACACCGCCACAAATATCAAAAAATGTCGAGACCACGGTAATGGATATAAAAAAAAATAAAAATCGGAATCTTATGTAAAATTATCAGGTCTTCAATTTTTGTGTAGGTCATTTTGACGTACAAGTAGTAGTTTTGCTAAAAACTAAAAAATTTTATTTAAAAAAAAAAATTTTACTTACCGCTATTCAGTTATCGTTTAAGTATACAAAATGACATATTTCTATGGACAATTGTACGGCCTTTAATTTTTGTTCTATACTTTTTAGCCGTAAGTCTAAAATTAAACATGTTATAGTGTAAAATTGAAAAGAGGGTACGCACCCCCTTTTTAAGGGATGGAGAGCTATGCACATGGGGTATGTCTGGGGACTTTTAGTATGTCAATCAGTAAGCTATGGACTGATTGTGTACCAAAATTCAGCTTTCGAGGAATTAGTTCCAATCTTTTTCCTAATTTGACTGGACTAATGCATTCATCGCTCCGCTCAGAATGTAAAATGTAAAACAAAATAATATTCAAATTCATTCTCTATAGATTTTGTCACCCTTCAAACTTCAAACTTTCTTAATTACCTACATACAGACCTACAATATTAATAATTATTGTTAGGATATTTATGCACTAAAAAATGTATGAATATGTATGCACTTATGCACTAAAAATCAACTAAATATGCATGAACAGTTTGAAAAATATGCATCAAAAAATAAAGAAATTTTTGGACAAAAAATGCAATAAACATTTATTATTATAGACAAATTGAAAAAAACTGAAAAAAATTAAATAAAATATAAAAAAATTAAAAAGAGTTGCATTGAATAATTAAAGTTTGTTTTAAATGTTCCGCTGTAAATCTTCGTCTGTTTGGTGCTAATACGTTTTTGAATCTATTGAACAAAAAATCTCTATGTAAAAAATTGTATTTATTTAAATTATTATAGCTTAATTTAGATTTATTATTATTTAATTATAATTTATATAATAATTTAATTTAAATAATAATAGTCACCTGGAAAAGCTCCTCTCCACTTCAACAGACGTAATTGGTGAAAACTGAAAAAAAACGAAATTCTCCGCAGTTAATTCCTCTTCGATCCCCTTAATGATTTCAAGTTCTCCATTAAGTACTTTCGAAATTTGACATACTGTTTTGAATCCACTATTTTTCTCTAGAATCGTTTTATATTTACTACATATTTCGTTGCCGATTTGTCCACCGACTTTGTTAATGTTATCTGTTGTATTATTGACTATTGATATTGCCTCTGACAAAAGCTGCCCAGATGATTCAAGACGAGTTATATTGACTGATAAAAACCCATAGTTTGATTGAATGTATACTAAATTTGCTTCTAAAGATGGATCATTCAAAAGCGTATGACATTTTTGTATGGCTACAGCATCTTCTGGATCCAGTTTATTAAAAACTATGCGTATATCAGTAAGATGATCTGCATAATAAACAGCTGCATCCAACCAAATTCCCCAGCATGTTATTACAGGTGTTGGGGGAAGTGGCACTGCGGGTGCTTCGTCTTTAAATATTTGTATTCTACTTGGTGCTTTTAAAAATACTTTTTTTGCATTTGATATTAATTCGTCAACTTTTTTAAAACTACCCCGTATTTTCTCAGCAACACGGTGGTGTGCATGTGCTAAACATGTCACATGTACCATCTTAGAATACAAAGCTTTTAAACTATTGGCTGCTTTTACCATATATGGCGCAGCGTCAGTTAGAAATAATAAGACGTTATCATGAAGTACATCGTTTGGCCATAATAAATTCGTTGATTTATCAAATAATTTACTAATAGTTGAAAAGTTAGCCCTTTCCAACTGTTCTGAAGTTAGCAAAAAAATTTTACCGGATTCGTTTTTTTCTAGTGTGCCAACTATTACGATAATTGCTATATAACAGCCTTCACAACCAGTTGTTTCATCGATTGAAACCCAAATTTTCTTGTCGGTTACATAACTTCGAGTTTTATTCCTAACTTTCGAGTGTTTTTCAGCATTTTGCATCGAAAACTGTCAAATATGCGCTTAAAAACAGAAAAAAACACAAATTATGCACTTTTTTAAAAAAAAATGGTAAAATATGCAATTATATGCAAAATAAAATTATGATATTTTGAATATAAATATCATAAAACATATTTCTGTATAAGAATGGATGCTATTGGACAACCTAAAAAAAATATGCAAAATCATAAACATCCTAACCCTATTAATAATGTATATGTTGTACTTAATTTTATTTCAAGACCAAGTATATCATGTATGTTTTAAAACAATTGAGAATAATTTTAAAATGATCATGAATTAAATAATTGGCAAATATTTGTGTCATTTTCCTTTATAATAACATTATGATATAGAACTCACATTGAAAATAATAATTATTTGGATATCGATTTGTTATAATATGTAGTGATGATGTAAATTTGGGTGACCGGTCAAAATATCTCCGACAAAATATCTCTAGTCAAAAACATCTCCACTTTAAAATATCTCCAGTACAAAATATCTCCGATTTAAAATATCTTTAATGCAAATTTCCCCCATAAAAATATTTTAATATTTAAAAATATGTTATTGTAATCATAATATGTTATTTTTAAAGTATTATGTTATAATTATTATTTGTTACAAGTATAATACAGTGATTTTTACGTGTATACAATAATATTTGTCGCAAAAACAGAAAATAAAAATAATAAAAAATCAAATCAAGATAATGTATTAAAATTTAAGATTGTGGGCAATTCCCCTTAAATATTTCAGAGATGTCATTTCGTTGTATTGACTTATCATTTTAAATAGTCGTTCATCGTAATCATTGAATTTTTTTCTTTTTTTAGGACTTGGTTCACCCGACAAAGATTGTTCCATTTTGACCTTAACATGAGGTTATTTACAGAGGCGGATTGGGATAAAAATTCGGCCCGGGAAACCTGTGCCTATGCCTTATGGCCCTTTATGAAAAAAAATTACTCAAATTTAGTTACACAATTAATATATTTTAATATTTATAACTAATTAATACATTAATTATTTTGTTAATGTTTTAGAGGTACTAACTACTTTATTAATCATGCATGTCATCTGTGTCTATATTATATAAAACTTCTTTTTCGACAGACATTAACATAAACGCCTCTAGTTTTGATTCCGATAGTTTGCTCCTTAATCTGTTTTTAATAAATTTTCATTACGTCGATAAAGTCATTTATCATGGTTTGTAATCCTACTCGTAATCGTGAAAAATATATCAGATAATACAATTAGGTCAGTATGACAGTGTAAAATTATGATTAGTTATTATTGCCTATGGCAGGGGTCAGCAACCTTTTTGGTGTCAATGGCCAAAAAATAAAAATAAATTTGTTCATGGCCCATAATTTGAATACACCTTATCTTATTTAAACAAAATATTATAGTAATATTAAGTAAACATTATTACTAGAAAATGTACTTACTTCGGTTAGGTTAATCATTTTAGATATCAGTATTATTATAAAATACAATATAATAATATATTTTTTACCAATAATATTCTTTATTTGCATTAAAGATATTTTTAATAGGAGATATTTTGTACTGGAGATATTTATCGGAGATATTTTGACCGGGAACCGTAAATTTGTATATACAAATGTATAATATCGTATTATAGTCATTTTATTATACACGCTGTATAGAATTATTTTATACAATGGTATTAAATGTGTATAAACTTTTTTTTTTTGCTAAATGGCACAACAACTTACCCAAAATATAGGTAAACCATAAGTGCAATAATCACCAACATTTTTAAATGGCGTTTGTAATTTGTCCCAAAATAAATATTATAATTTATTGGACCTATGTAATTTGCTATTTGCAATATCATGAACAGTCAAAAAATATGAAACGTAATTTGCACCAGAATTCAAATTGATTATTCGTGGGTTTAGAATGAAAAAGTTTCTAAATCCTTTTTATGAAATTATCCAGGAGAGTAATTCTAAGGTTCGAGTTTTCTAGTATTTAACTCTTATTGAACAACCTTATTTTATACTTGTATTGTAGTTCTATATAGCATGATTGAACATGTATAGCTTAGTTTACAATATTTTGCAGTATTAGTTTACAAATCAACATTGACATTTTATGCATTTTGTGTAATGAACAATTTTTTACTTAAATAATTGTATTTATTTTTTATTGATAAGATTCAATTTTCAAATGGGAAATGGACGTGGTTTAGTAATCAAGTTTGAGTTCTATATGCAGTAATTTCAAATTTGCATTTCTTTTAAGTTTTAATACAGGATTTTATACCGTATACAATGTGTTTACGCTTATAGCTTCATTTTCTATCATTCATAACTTTATTTTCCAAAAATACGAACATACTCAAGCAATATTATAGTTTGTAATTTATATATTTATCTGATATGTTTTAAACATTTTTTAATGTGCTGAAATAAATTGCGCAAAATTTGTATAACATGTTGTATTATTTAAATTAATAAAAAAAAACTGATAAACTCGCATAGTTGTACAATAAATGCGTTTTGTGAAATTTTCAAATATCTTCATTTTTGATTTATATTAAAAAAATTATTTAATTCTATTTAAATTGCAGGCTGAAGTATGGAGCCCTCGGAACCTTGATGGACCAAAAGGTCCGGGTCGGTGGTGTGGCGGAATTACACCCGAGTGACGAGGGAGGTAAACTTTATGTTTTTCACCTTGTCACGAAGGTGTTATTTCACCACAAACCGACTCTCCAATCACTGGCCGATTCGTTGAACCAGTTGTGGGGTCGATTGATTGATTTA
Source organism: Myzus persicae (assembly GCF_001856785.1). Lineage (NCBI taxonomy): Eukaryota > Metazoa > Arthropoda > Insecta > Hemiptera > Aphididae > Myzus > Myzus persicae. Next base: position 14,799 of record NW_019100900.1, on the reverse strand, counting down.
GAAATAAAGAAATAAATCAATTGATCATTCCAAAGCTTGGGTGCAATTTGGATCGGCTGGATTGGTATCAGGTGCGTGGTCTGCTTTCCACCACATTCGGCCAAGGTACGGTCATTACAGTGTTTGATCCCCAATACGTAAGATTTTTTTATTAGTTTTTTTATTTTGTATACATCGTAAATAATTTATTGGGAAATTAATTCACTGCCTATTTCATTGTAAATGTAATTTATATAGCCTCAAATACTACCTCACAGATTTCCACCTCTGCGGGTGGAGAGCCGCGAGTTCTGCGCCTGCTGCAGATCGGCTGGAAGTATTGATATTACCCGTCGATCTTGCTAGTGCCAGAGATAATTCAACTTTGGACAGATGCCTCACAAACTTCAACTTGAAAGATGAGTAATTTTAATTTTAATTTTTAAATTCCATCTATACCGATCTACATGTAACTAAATACTAAAATGTTTGTTTCAATTTATTATTACAGATTGATATCCAACAGAGTTTGGTTCTCTTTTGAGAAGGGCCGCGTAGTTGCAGATTATGCAAATAGTAGAAATTTCATCATTTGGTTGAAGGGCGAGGTACTATTTCAGAACTTTGGAAACCCAAATCGACGACACATTGTCATTGGGGTTACGATCGTCGATTTGGGTATTTCCAAAGTGTGAAATAGATAATTATTCGGTGTTTTGTGCATTAGTTAGGTCCGCGCTGGCTGACAATGCACAAAACTTCGAAATTATAATTTGTGATCCGAATCCGTAAGTTAATTATATGGTTTTTCTTATATTATGATGTTTGGTATTAATTTTCACTAATTTATAAGCTGTCGAAGGTCAATGATGGCAATTACGGTGCAAGGAAAATAGCCGAGACATGGCCCATGCTGCATGCGCCTGACCGTGGCAGAATTGGGCTGGCACGAGGTCGTGGCGGTCTAATGCGTGGACGTGGTGGACACACTACCACACCGTCCACGACCATATATACAGAGGCTTTTAAATCAATTGTGTCCGGGATTGTGTCAGTCGGTTAGTTTCAATAGTAAAATATTTTAATAACTAATTTATATAATATTAATATTAGTTAAAAAATAGTCTCTAATATACTATAATTATTTAAATTTAGTTCAAATGGTACAACATGTACAACCGCCACCACCAGAAACATATAACTATGGGCCTCAATATAATGGTTTTCGGGGTCGCGGACGGGAACGTGGACGGTCAAATGTAACTTGCCATTCGTGCGGGGCGTTTGGACATTTGCGGCGAGACTGTCCAAAAAAATGTATGTACCTATAAACATTTAATTTAAAATTATATATTATTTATTTCCATTTTAAACTTCAATGAACGCTTTGTAATCCACAAGAATAATACATTTTATATACTATAATATTTTATTCTATGCGCCACTGCAGTTTTCCAATGTTATAACAGAAACAATTTTTTTTTTAACCCAAACGAAAAACTTCACAAAAAAATAAAATATGATATCAATAAACATGATTTGTTAATAATAAGGGGGTTCGGAACTTAATGCACATAAAATGTACTAAATATGCATGCACTTGTATGCGATTAAAAAGTACAAATATGCTTTAAAATATGCACTTATTTTCTTTTTAATGAAACATTATCATAAATATAAATATTTTACTAAATTAAACATTACATAAATACAAATATTTTAGTAAACTCAACATAATTGCAAAGTATAAGATAAGAGAAAATAAATAAATAGCTTGAAAAATTGTATGGAAATAAAATTGATTTTTTTTTTAAATGTTCCCATTAAATTACACATCATTAAAGCCAAAATAAAAATTAGAAAAATTTGGAACCTATTTGAAAATGATGATGCCTACAATAAAACCTAATGAGAACTCTCAAAATTAATATATGATTATTTTTTTTATTGCACCTTTTTCAAATTTTGTTATCAATTTATCAACAATTATTAAATATGTTCTAAAAAATGATAAAATTAAGAAATATGTGATTTAAATTACAAAGTCATTTAATATGAAAAAAATATGCACCATTAACTTATAAATTATAATATGTTTTGCGTTGTGTTGTGAAAATAATTTCAAGCCAATTAAATAACCAAATAAAAACATGCAATTGCAACAACACCCGAGCCCTAATAATTAGCAATGAACGTATAATTTGTAACATAAAATAATAACTATGAATATTACAAATACCTAGCATTAATAAAAATAATGTTTGTGCTTTTATTCTATTTTTATAATTTAATCTGAACAATAACAATGAGTACCATCAACGACGTTTAAAATATGTGTCAGTTATAGGCACATTATAATTTATTTTTGTAATCCCATTTGTGATTTGTTTTAATGTGTTATATTAATTTTTATTTTCTTATAATATTTCGTTTTGTAAAATGAAACCATATCAATTAGGACGCTAAACGAATTATTATTGTTTCTGTTTTAAATGCCCTAAATTGATGTTTCATGTATTTTCCAAAACACTTTGTGGTTATTGATGGGCGCATGTAAACTCCACCGGTATGTTTTTTTTACCTGAAGAAAAAATGTATATTCCACCGGTATGTTTTTTTTTTAAAACTGTAAGATTGCAGATTTATTATAATATATTTATTGTATTTAAATACAATAATTTAAAAAAAAAATTCATATAATAATCAAATAAAAAAAGTAGAAAATATATAATTATTAATAATAATTAACAATAATTTTTTTTAAAAATCTCATAAAAATAATATAAAATTGAAAAATATATAATTATAAATAATAATTAACAATCATTTAAAAAAAAAATCATATAAAAATTAAATAGAAAAAAATAGAAAAATCTATAATTATTAACATTACGTAAATAATACGTTCCCACATAATTTATGTACAGATTTATTATTTATATATATTATATTTAGATACTTATATCTTTTTTACATAATATTAAAATAAATGATATAATAATTTATAGTGATCACTAGTTCGTAGTTAAAATAAAGTTAATTAAAATAAATGAATAAAAAATAATTACTTAAAAAAAATGTAGGTTTTAAAAATTATAAAAGCGAGTTAAAGGTATTTTGAATTTTTACATTTTTGTATCGTATCAACTTGACTAGGTACCTAGCTGCAGTATAATTAAAATATTGAAAAAAGCAACGATATATTAGGTAAAGTTACTTGAATATTAAAAAAATACTAAAATATCTTACTAGTATAAAATAATAATAAGTATAATATATTTAATGGTTAATAATACATATTCCATCACTAAAAATATCATATAAATGTATTGGAAATACGGAATGCGTATTTCAGTATTTCATAATTAAATTTGATTTTATTTACCTACGTACTTACAGTTTATTCTTATTTATTATTGTGCAGTAATCCTTAATAGATTATGAAACCTTACCTATAAGCTCTTAGTATGTAGGTGAAAATTTCATTTCAAATATTAAGAAAATAAAATACAACTGGGAAACTCACAATATAAAAAAAGCCTTTACTTTTAGGAATTTTACTAAAATGAAAAACCGAAAACTAACACATACACGGGTTTCTATACCAATACGTTTATAAATTCGCAACTAAAGAATAAAAAGTTCCTAAATCCTTATGAAGGCTAAAACCTACGAAACATAGATAAAATATATGACCGCGATAAGGCGATAAACCAACAACGCCATTGTTAAGTTCACCTTTGTGATCGTGACTAATGACTTATGAGTTTAGACAAAATAACAGTTTGTCAGAGAAAAACCCGAAATTGTATGGTCTAAAGTATGTGTGATAAGTGATAACGTAAAAAAAATATTAAAGTATAATTTTAGTTAAGGATGTATAAAAAATGAAGTTATAAGGCTCAGATTTTAATACATTTATTTCTTTTTTCCAGAAATCGCAGAAATTTCTTAAATTATTTTGAATTATACTCGCGTACTATTTAGCATTTTATATTTATACATTTTTTTAAATTTTACAATTATCTAAATAAGTAAATTAGTTAATTTAGTTTAGTTCGGTTTAGTTTGGTCTAATTCAGTGTAGGGGAGAGTGTGGTAAGTGGACGAACCTAAGGATTGATTAATATTTTCATTATTAAAAAATAAACTGAAAATCATGAAATTTTGTACAAGCATTGCCTTAAATGTGAAGAATAACCTGTACTAATTTCAAGTTTTAATATTAAAGGGTTTATTACTTACAAATTTTACAAAAAAAAATTCTGAATTCGTCATCTTAACCCATACCTGGGGTAAGTTGACTGGTGTACATTATTACATGAATAAATCAACGAAATATAGAATAAATATTATGTTTCTTTAATCTATGATAATATTGAAAATATTATAATAAGTTACTTGAAATAAATTGATGAATATTACTTTTAATTAAATAATTTTATTTAAGGAATTAATTTATTAAAATGTTTCATACAAATTAAATGCACAATGAAAGTTAAGATTCAAGAAATAATACAAATTCAAATAATTCAATATCCTTTATTCAAAATTAACAACTTAATTATATAGACATTTTAGAAAAAAAAAAATAAGTTCTCGTTTAAACAAAACAATAAAAAATATTTAAAATTAAAATAAAATACTCGAAATTCTTAGGAACTTTCTTCAGTCATAATTAAGTATTAACAATTACATAATTATCATAATTAAAATACTTTTTAGTATATAATATAAACAAAATAAATTTGATTTCAATATCATAGTATTCAAAACTTAACAACAGAACAATTTAAAAAAATTAAGTCAGGTACTATCTCATGATATTAAAAACAATAGCTAGGTAGCTAAAACAAAAAAAAATACCTTTTTTTAGTAACTATCTTTTTTTCAGTTACACCTAAAACTAATTTTTAGTACATTATAATAAAAAGTTAACATATTACATTTCACACATTTCACAAGTATAAGTCTTGAAATTGTCTACACCAGCACATAATTCATGTGCCCATCTCACACATTTAATACAACGAATCCATTTCTCTCCATGTACGTCATTCTTATAAGGTCCGTTACAATAAAGGCAATCTTCATCAGCTGAATCCTCATTATCTGTGTCTACATAATGAGGTTCTTCATCTTCAGATGATTCAGGTAGTTGAAATAATGACTTTTTTACAGTTTTTCTTTTTAATGATTTAGTCTTTTTTGTTTTATTTTTTTCCAGCCGTTTTAATTGTCTTTCTACCTTTGCTTTCATCAATTCTTCTTTTAAATTCTTTTTTTTTTCAAGATGATTTTTTACTGGGGAACTTGTAAGTATCATAGATGGCAGTTTCTCTCTTTTTCGATTACTTAGAGTCTTAGTTGCTATAGGAAGGTTTGGCAGTTTATCAGTTCTAGGTTCACTAAGAACAGGTTCTTGAACATTAGATATGTAATCATCAAAAGTTAATCCATCTCTGTTACTAGGACCAAGTTGACACAGAAAACTTATGTCAATTTCATCTGTAGTGGTTGCTTCACATTGTTGAACTTGTTTCAAAATAATAGGAGTATCAGTGTTTTGATTAGTATCACTTGTAGGATATAAATCTGTTGTAGCAGCTGGAGCAAAGTCATCATCAGAGAAAATCAATGGATTAAATGGTTCGATCCCACATGCCTTAAATCCATTTAAAGCTGTTCTTAAAGTAGCTGCTCTTGAGTACGCACGCTTCCCCAAATAAATGGCCAATTAGTGATTCAGTTATAATGAATCCAGCATGACTTAAAATATAGTTGTCACATACTTGGTTATAATATGATTTTAAAGGCCTAAAAAAACTAACATCAAGAGGCTGTAACTTATGGGTGGTGTGTGGTGGAAAACCAAGCATAATTATAAAATTTAATCTGCACAATGTTATTGATTCCAATGAAGTATGTGAGGCATGATTATCAAGAATTAATAAAATAGGATTATTAATACTTGGTTTTGCATATTTTATAAAGTGGTCCAGATATAAAATAAAATTATCATTTGTCATCCACCCGCTTTCATGAGCTATTCCTCGACTGCCTGGGGGAGATCCTACCATAAATTCTGGACGCATACGTTTCCGTGGAATGATAAAAAAAGGTGGAATATAATCTCCTGACGAATTCATACCACATACAACAGTTACATTTTTTCCTCTCTCCCCAGATGAAACTTTTTCTACACGCTTTGTGCCCAATGGTGAAATGACTTTAGGTTGTCTAGTTGGTACAGTTGATAACACCCTGTTTCATCTACATTATAAATCTGGTGTGGTGTGTAGTTATTCTGCAATCTAATTTCTTTTAAAGCAGAAAAAAAGAGTTAACGTTTATTTTATTGAAACACATCAAACGACCAACTGATGTAGACTCAGGTGTTCTAAAGCTGAAACCAAAACTTTTCATAAACTTCTTAAGCCATTCCTGACCAGCTAACTTAACTTCCTTATTGAAACGATGTGCAATACCATTATTTTCAGCAAATTCATAAACTAATTTTTGACATTGCACTTTTGTTAAGCCAAAGGCTCTACGTTCAATGTCTGAAATGTATTTACTTAACTGTGCTAGTTGTTCTGAGGAAAATGTATCCCTAACCCGACCACCGTGTACAGGATAATCCTAATAAACATATTCAATGATCATATATTATAATAAATGACTGGATATTATAAATGTAATTATTTGTTTATATTTAAGCTTTGAACCTGTGCATTTAATTTGGCAATAGAAAGTACTAAAAATAAACAATAATGATATAGGTAGTTACAATTGATATAATGTACTCTATATCGTACAATTGAACAAATAACAATTACCTGAACTATAATGTTTAGATAAGATAATAAAATAAAAAAAGAGGTAGGAAAATAGAATTTAATATTTAATCATATTACCTATGTTTTAATTATATTTAACAATATGTAAATTCATAAATACACAGTCCAAATTTTTAAATGTATGAAAAAGATTTTTATATGTCTTAGGTTAGTACCTCTTTGTCTTTTTTGATGTACCGCCGTAGAGTGGGTTCGGGAATATCAAACTTTTTTGCGATGGCATTACATGATGAATTTCCCCTTTTAAATTCATCAATTGCCTTAAACATAGTATCACGCGACCATGAATTGTTGGTTTTTCTTGTATAAGTTCTCGCCATTTTAATCCTAATAAATTAATTGTTGCAAAAATTGTATACTTTTATATAATGTATAAATGTAAGTTGACGACATCGTCAACTTACCCATGTCAACTTGCCCCACAATTTTTTTTAAACGTTTTAATTATTCATCATCACAAACAGTTTGTCATAATTATCATAAATATATTCAAAATATAGCTAATAACATATAGTATCTAAAGTAAAAAATCAATTTAGTAATTATACTTACGGCACTTCATAAATCCTTACTTCAATTGAGTCGAAAATGTTATCAAAGCATGGTTTTGAGAAGAAACATTGATAAAATATTTAATTCGTATCAGAATAACCTCGGTATCGAGAAATAAGGGGTTCATAACATCATGTATGTAATCAGTTACTAATATCGATTGATATCATAATTTGTTAAGAATTATTATTAATTCGTCAACTTACCCGACTCGTCAACTTACCACACTCTCCCTACATACATTTTGGTTTTCATGCTAAGTCGTCCCTCCAAAATGTTCTTCATAGTAGAATCATCCTTGTGTCAACTAAATTATGTGGGGTGTTAAATTGGATTTGTTTTAACTTCTAATAACTAAGGAGGATTATTATTTGTAATGTCCATTAATAGGGTAGTACACAATTAATGATAAGTATATCCCCTGTTTTATGTGTAGTGACAGTATTGGGACAAGCAATTGTATTCAAAAATGTTTGTTATCAAGTTATTCCATTAATACTAATGTTATTTTTTAAAAGCTATTTGTAAAAATTTGATAATTTATGATCATAATGGGAGGTCTTTAACACAAAAATATATATAATCTAGTTTATTGTTATTCATTGTATGATTAAATGTTTAAGCTCGTTCCCCATTGTTGACCCTGCAGTTTTACCAAAATGTTAAATTAGTTTTGAATAATATTATAGACTGTTGGTGGGTTATTGTCGGATAATATACATTTTTTTCCTTAAAGCTGATTTAATTTGACTGTCAGGAATGCACCTGTAGAAGATCTTAATATTTTTTGTAATAATTGTAGTTTTAGGATTTCTATTTTCATTTTGGTACAATGTTTTTCATCATTTTATTCATCTTGTTGTTATTTCACTCTATTGATGCCTAAATGTACATTATAAGGTGTATATCACTTGCAGTTGATTTTTTTTTATTTTCATTAATACATTGTCCTATGATATAATCGTATATATTTACTCAAAATAGTAAAAACAATAACTGTTTATGAAATCCAATATTGGACGGTGTATATTTGGTGATATTTGCAAAAAATAAGTTTTAATTATTTAAAATACTTTAAAATGTTTCATTATGTTATACTTTTCAATGATAATAGTATAATATATCACTTATTTATATTTAATAATATTGTAATTTTAATAATTATTATAATCTGATTGATAATTATTATCATTCATCCATTTTGAATTATCTGAAAAATATTTTTATTAAGACTCCTTGTAAGAAATGAATAGGCAATATAGTATACAGGAATATGGTTACCTACCTTATCAGAAATGATAAGTGCTAAACGTCCGGGAGCTAACTTCACCACGGACTAAGATATACAGGACTGGAAACGACGTCGTTATCAATGGAACTAATGTACAACGTCGATCTTAACGCCATCTAGGTACGTAAGTGCATTACATAATAATAATTTAATAATTAATTGTTAAATTATTAAGTTGTAATTATTATTTATGATGCCTACTACCCACCACCTACCTAGTTTATATAAAAAAAAATGTATTATAATATTGAGTTAAGAATTAAGATCTAAAATTTACTTGTATAGATGAATTACCTATATACAATATAAGGTACCTTAATTGACAAGTAGTTTATGAGATTGAGATCAAATTTCAATAAAACTTTCATCTTACAAGCAGCACAGAACATTAGAGTATATCTTAGTCCGTGAACTTCACAGACATTGATTTCATCCGTTATTTTACTGCTAGATATCGCTTTTTGTTTATATCGATTGCGGATACACTAATTTTTAAAACAAACTATGTGTGTACCAGGAGAACATGTGGTATAATTAATTTTACATGATAAAAATTGATTTGTTCGTTTGCAGCAAGCTCAACCAAGGAATTAAAAATGTACACATGTTTTTTACACTGTATATATTTTTATCAAAAATTACATTTTTAAAGAGGATTATTTTTTTATAATCAGTTACTGAGGATAAGCTATTTGCTGAAGTTGTGTTTCGTGGTCTTCAACTTATCGTTTCATTAAACTGTTTTTAAGTTATAATTTTTTTTTTTTTAAATGAATTTCCAACAATGTCCAAACGATATCCAGGCATTGGTACATCAAATACGATTTAATTCATCACCAGCTTATTCGGAATTCTCTGAATTTTCAACAAGGATGAGAACGTTCAAAACATTTCCATCAAATACGGGTCAGAACAAATATAAATTGGCCCAGTATCTAAATCTGGATGATGTAGTTCTATGTCACTGGTGTGGAATAATTCTACATGATTTTGAAAATTTCGAAGATTGTTTCATAGAACATACTCGCTTTTCACCAAAATGTATATTTGTATTATTAATGAAAGGAAATCATTATATTCCAAAAGTATTAAGTAATTATTGTAAAACCGAAATTATTTGTAATTGCGAAACCGGTTCGTACGATACCATTTGTTAAATCATGTTTTTATATATATACTAGCTCTTCGAGCGTCGACGGGGGAGACCCCCAGACCCCCCGTGTTAGCTGAAAGTGGGTACCGATTGCGGAGACTGAGTAGTCGAAACTATAAAAATCGCGTTTGTAGGGGGGCGAGAAAATGTCAGAGAAGGTGATAAGGATTTGTGATAATGCATTTTCGTCGTGCCGTTTCGAAGGCGGGAACGTTTGAAAGTCTCGAAATATGTGATTGAACGGTCCAGTTTTGTGCTTTTACGAATGTCTAAACCAAAGAGTACAACTTATTAGCCGTTTTTGAGTGTCTAGCAAGTTAGTCACGACGAGGAAATACCGATTTCGGAGTAAAGGTGGTTGTAATTAAAAAAAAAAAACAAAAACAAAAAATGTTAGGTTCAATACCGCGTTCGAGTTCGAACAAAATATAATATGGCAAATACAATCAATGAATTAATCAGCTTTACGGTCATTTTTGTCACCCACATGGATTACCTGTGATTGTAACATCAGATAATGTCTTTGAAAACCGTCCTAAAACAATTAACAAATGAACTGCCCTGGCGCAACTTTCTTAGACTGCTGACTGTCGTGGAAGATGGTTCATAGGTTTTCATATATAATGATATAATAAAATTAAATAAAATGGCGGACAATAATAAATCGTGAGTATACAATTTAATATTTTTCAAAATTATTTTTAATTAATGTTTTTTAAAACACGTTCACCCAGATCGTATTTCTTTAATATTAATAGTATACTATATATATTATATTATGTTATTATAAATTTGCGATGAAAAGCGTGACCTAGTTTTGGGCGAACCGCGTGCTTTCCGTTAAATTAATTGAATATTTTGGTAATTTAATTTTTTACACGTTCACTACAGATCGCATTTATTCATTATTAATAATATAATGTATATATTATGTAAGGTCGACAAAACGTCTACTTCGCACCGGGACAAGGGCAAGAGCGGTTGCAAAACGAAGCTCTACATCGTACGAGGCTAACCGAGTTCTTCACGCTCAACATAAACGACGTGGAAGCTCGACAATACCTGTACACCGATATACCGACGCATTACACGTGGAACGCGGCTCAGCGGACGTGGGCGCGGCGCCGGAGAATGATGGCAAACGAGACGTTGGCTCGGATGTACATCGTCAACCCGCTGGATCGTACACCGCGGCGGCCGTTGCACTCGGGTTATTGGAAGGCGACCGAGCGTGGCGGGCCTGTCTGACGGAATCGGCGGCGTTGGACGCACCGCGGCAACCGCGGTATCTGTTCGTCACGATACAGGTGTTCTGTGAGCCGTCTAACCCGCTGGCGTTGTACGAGGCGAAAGTAGCAAACCTGACGGAGGATTTCAATAGGCACCTCCAAGACGTCGACCGCGCGAGGGCCGTGTGTCTGAACGCCATCGGGGATCTACTTCGTGCGCACGGAAAGTCGCTGGGTGACTACAGTTTGCCCCTGCCCGACCCCTTAATGCTGGAACCGACTCTGTACGGATGCCTCATTTGGTCGCTCCGCAACAGTGGCCGGTCGGTGTTATGCGTCACATTCACCGTGATCGCTGCGTCACTCATGGACGTCGGCATGACCGTGGACTCGACGTTCGGATTGCCGTTCGGCACGTTGCCGACGACTCTACATCGACCATCACCATGCAGTCCGAGCGAACGCGCAGGATACGCGACGCGACACTCATCGTGTGGGACGAAGCGCCAATGTCCCCGGGACTGCAACTGACGGTGGTGGACCGCCTGCTCATGGACGTCATGGGATCAGAATTACCGTTCGGCGGTAAACCCATGGTGTTCACGGGCGACTTCAGGCAGATATTGCCCGCGGTCCTAAGAGGATTGAGGGCTGTCATCGTCATGGCTTCGATCAAGCACAACAGTCTGTGGTGCAGTCATGGATCACTTCAACCTGGTCCGCAACATGAGCGCCGACAACGACGCGCGCTTCGCCGCTTGGTAGCTCCAGCTCGGCAACGGTCGACGGTGTCCCAGACACCGTGCATATTCCCCGAGAAATGACATGTGACGTTGCTGATCTCATAGATTTCGTCCATCCGGAGCGAATATCGTTGGCCAACATCGACGACTTTTCTCGGAGAATCGTTCCGTGTCCCAGGAACGACGAATGTCGAGCCGTCAACAGGGACGTGCTTCAGCGCGTCGACGGTGCCTAGAGGAGCTACATCTCCATCGTCACCGTGGTCGTCGACGATCCCGACGAAGTGGCCAATTTCCCCACAGAATTCCTCAATAGTTTGGAACCGGACGGCCTGCCGCCGTACCGGCTGACGTTGAAGGTGGGGTCAATCGTCATGCTGCTCAGAAATCTCGATCCGAAGAGACGGCTGTGCAATGGCACAAGGTTGGTGGTCACCGAACTCCGTTATCACAATTTCAAGGACAGGATTTTGAACGGTGACGCACAGGAAGATATCGTCGTGCCTGCGATACCGCTCACGTCCAGCGGCGAGGACGACCTGCCCATCATAATGCGACACGTTCAGTTCTCAGTAAGGTTGTCGTTCGCCATGACCATCAACAAGTCGCAGGGTCAGACGTTCGACCGAGTGGGTTTGCTACTGCCGTCGCCCGTGTTCACGAACGGGCAACTGTACGTGGTATTCTCGAGAGTGAGAAATGCACAGTCACTGAGAGTCGGCATGTACACCGATGTCACCAAGAACATCGTGTACAGGGAGGTTCTGGACTAATGTGTTGGTAAGCATGTCGGTTTAACAAGGCTAAAATATTTTTCAAACATAATATATTATGCTGCTGTTATTCTTGTAAGATGTCACACATAGCTCTGACACGGTTACTATATTTTTCAAACACAATATATTGCGCTGTGGTTATTCTTGTGCTTCGTGGTCTTTGTGGTGGAGAGAAAGTTTGACAAACTCCACGTGATTCTCTCTGGATGCGGATTCACTATGATATGAGTTTATAGTGAATTCGTAACTAATGTCAACATTTTTATTGTGTTGTTATATTGTATTCAATAACTGTTATTAGCTATAGTAATATGTTTACAATATGTCCGTTACATAAACTATATTAACATTAACCTAAACATTATTTGATAATAATTATTAATTTGTGTCATGTAACAGTTTGTACAAACTACACCACTGGGAATTGCTGTTAATTTATTTTTGTTCTATTAACGATTGAGATTTTATTTTATTTCATTATATGTGTAACAATTGCAACTAATTAAAAAAATTCTTAGTAATAATAATCTTCATATTTTAGAGTATTTAATTAAATAAGGATATTGCTGCTTAACTTATCTTATTTATCAACTTTGCAACAAATTGCAATTCATTAAATTATATTAACAACGACAATATTTGATTTTATCACTGTAGAGTAGCGTTCTAAACTTGAAATCAAACTAATCAATCAATAAATTAGATTAATAATATCTATAAAAAATAAATTTCACAATGTATGTGAGTATCATTATGTTAAAAACAATAATTTGTGAAACAATCAATTGGTTGTAATTTCTTTTTCGTGGAGCATAGTAGATATCTTACTAGAAATAAAACACACCAAGTGTAAAGTAATTAAAGGGATAATTGACAACAAATGATGTCATCATAAAAGTTGTGTCCTAAGTTTTACCGTAATAACCATAATCATATAGGTAACCAGACATGGAGTATTCAAAACAGTTGTCAAGTTCTACAGCTAATTGTTACATGTACATCTTCGTACAAACCACTCAAACTCTTAGGTATTTTGTATTTTCATTTATTTCATTGAACCTTAGAATATTGTCTGACTTTAGATTCCAACACTGTATGTAATATATTCAATTATATTATCGTATTTCATTGACTTGCCTACCATAATATCGTATTCAATGATGGTTCACTACACACCAGATTTTTATTTTCTAATTGTTGTTCTATTGTATGAATACATAAATAACTGATGAAAATTTAAATTCCATTCTTACCGCGCACACAAAATATGGAAATTACAAAATACCCAATAAAAAAAAAATAAAAAATTCCCAGTTGAAAAGGAACATAAATTAAAGAAAAGCACATGTCTTTTGTTACTATTTCATTAGTTTATTCAGCTGAAAAAAAAACAAAACAATTGAAAAGTATTATCAAAATTTCCAGAGCAAAGAATGTTCCTGTAAAAACTTACTGTTGGCCGGTGGCAGTTCTGGAATCGCTTGAAAATAATGCGCTCAATTAGATTTAATTATTCTTTTTTATACACTAAAAATAATATTCTTACATCTTCCGTCGCCGACGTCGGCCCACCACCTCCATGGATCTCCTGAAATTAACGGGTTTATTTAAATTTATTTAAGATTATATTATATTATCAAGAGCCATTTTAATTATGCAAAATATACTTGCCTTTGTGGCCGTACAGCGGGGGGTTGTTGGCCCGGAGAACGTTCGCGTGCTGCCCGCTGAAAACAATATATATTTAATTAGAACTAAGCGTATTCCAAAAGGATAATATCTTCTTAACGTACAGAGTGACTTACTTCGACCTGGGTCAGGGTGCGGTCCGACGTCCCCGAACACCTTGACAACCGGGAGCGGGACTGTGAGCGGATTCGCAGAGTGGAGAGCGGCAGAGAAAACGAGCGTTCCCTGATGAATGGTGAATTTTACTAGGCCACCCACAAATTATAATTCTTCGCAAGCAATAATGTGTTCATTCTTTAATAAGATAGGTCATAATATACATAATTGCTATAAAAAACGTAACGATGAAAGTAGAAATGGTAATTCGGGAAACGCGAATGTATCGAACGAGGAACGCGGTACCCGTTCGATAAACCAGATAATCGCAGAGGAGATGCACGATGTTTCCACATCGACGCAGTAACAAATAATAACCATATAACATGTAAATCAGCCGCTAGTAAAACAAATGAATTAAGCTTACTAAT
>NW_019100899.1:24399-28646 GCF_001856785.1 Myzus persicae | reverse complement strand
TTAATATATAACAGAACTTGAGCAAGTTATAACCTCAGTTTTCAAATATGTGTTGTAACGATCATATAAACGTTAATGACATCCGTGATTCATGTTTTGTTAAGTTGTTATATTTATTTTTATACGTTTTAAGATATATTCATCAGAAATCGTCTATATCAAAAAGAACACGTCGCAATACAATATGATTCCAGTTGTTGTTTCAAAGTCAGTATTCGATATCAGACCTTTTAAGGTACGCGTCCATAGGTACGCATCGTACGTATCGTACGGATCGTATGAAACGGATTTTAGAATTATTAGTATAGTAAGTTATACATATGCGTCCACTGGCCGGCAGCGGACGGATCGCACGTATCGGTCCGTCGGTAATGCCGACGAAATTGATCGAAGGGGCAACTTTTCCGACTGGTGCGGATGACGTCATACGGATTGCCGATAAGTGGACGCGTGTCACAACCGGTCGTCACTGGTCGCCACACTGATCATTCTGTTGTATTTCGACACTCAGTACACACGTGTTTTAATTATAATATATTTATTATTTAAATTATAATTATTATGGACATCGCAAGGCTAATAACAATTGTACAAGAGTACGAAGAGTTGTACAATTTAAAACACCCTAATTACTCGAATCAACAAAGACGAGACAACATTTGGGAAGAAATTGGTAAGAGATTAAATCAAACTGGTAAGTTTATTCATATTACAATATAATTAGTTAGTAAAATATAGTTATTTAGGTACAAAATGTTTAGTTAATCACTTTATCATAGAGTCACGTGAACCTCCTTCCAGCTCGAACTCTCCTTAATTGCCATTCTACTGACCCTGCTGCTGAATTAAAATAACTTTTGAAACCATCCCTAACTGCTAAAGCATCTGTTTTCGAATTTCCACCTATATTTCTTAAGTCTTGCAGTCCTCTCATGTTGGAAATAGAAATATTCAAATCATTTTCTGTCCAGTGACACGTGTCATTTCTTAGAAAGTTGTGCAAGCAACATGTAGCCATTACAACACTCACAATGTGTTCTTGAGACATAGACAACTTACGTTCGAAAATTCTAAATTTCCGTGCCAATATTCCAAACGTATTTTCCACAGTGTTTCTAGCACGACTCAACCGATAGTTAAATTTTTTCTTCGTTTCTTTGTGCATCGTCGCGTGAGTATGGTCGCATCAAATTCGTGCATAATGGGAAAGCTTCATCACCAATTATGACGTGAGGTAATACGTCACTGCCCCCGGGTAGTATTTTTGGTGAAGGTATATTTAGAGTTCCATTCTGTAAGCTTTTACCCAAATTAGAATTTCGCAAAATGCTAGCATCAGAGTTTTTACCAAAAGCCCCAATATCTACGACTATGAATTTATAATTTGCATCCACTAAGGCTAATAGCACCGTACTAAAGTGTTTTTTATAACAAAAATAATTTGATCCACTGTGCGGTGGTGCCTGTATCAACACGTGTTTCCCATCAATGGCAGCAATCGCGTTAGGAAAATTCCATTTTTCACGAAAACCTTCTTCCGATTCTCTCCATACTTCTTCAGATGGTTTAGGCATTACTAGTGGCTGTAGAAACTGGGATATGGCTTCGCAGGTTGAGTAAACGATTCTTCGTACTGTGCGTTCACCTAGCCTAAAGGAAAATGAAATTGAACGAAAAGAGTTCCCAGTGGCCAAAAACCTGAAACAAAAGTAATGGCAACCGAAACAAGGTTAATATTATTCTAAATACTCAAATACCTATAAATAAATAGCCTAATATACGCGTATCCTTAGTTATAAAACTGAACATTTTATAATTTTTGGGTTCTGAATGAAGTGATGAATGTATTGATTTTACAATGATGTGTGTTTATTTTGTTTTTTTATGTATCTACATTGTAAGGTAATTTTTTGAAAGTTACACCAAAAGCCAAAATTGGTTTTGTATTGTAAAATTAATACATTCACCACTCCGTACAGAATATAAAACAAACACGTCGTAAAATCAACACATCGTTAATCGCCTTGATCATAATCTAAAAATATTGATTCATTGTAATGTATTACAGGTAATGCATGCAAGGAGAGATGGACCAGAACTAGAGACAACCATAGGAAGGCTTTGAATCTGCGCAAAACCAAAAGCGGCCAAGCAGCATCAAAACTGAAGCCTCCCAAATACTATAAAGAGCTCACTTTCCTCACTCCGTATTTGAATGACGAGGAAGAGAGACTTTCAAACCTATCGCCACCTATTGGTGATGATAGTAACGGTGATGAAGAAGAGCTTGAAATATCACGTAATCTAAATAATTTAGATAGTGATACAGTAAATGAATCAAGTGATACACAAGAGTCACAACCAACATCGTCATTGTTATCATCACGAACTGTTGGTAGGAAATCGAAGTTTGTAACACCACAACAACCAACTGCAGCTAACGTCCTTCAGGAATATTTATCAAAAAAAGAACAACTCAACAGCATTCAGAGTGATCCTATGGTTGAATTTTTTATAAATATGGCAAAAACAGTCAAGACTTTTCCTATTCGAGATCAAGTTCATATTAAGGCGCAATTGTTTCAAATGGTTAACAATGTAGAGATGAGCATCGCGTTAACTTCACCAACTTCTGTTTCCAACGTAACGATGCCTCCGCCACAATCAAATTATTCAAGGTTTTCTACACCGTCTACTTCAAAACAAACATCAAATAGAACAATGTATTTTTCACCTACCATGAACGAAACTCTGCATATTCATTGCCCGTCACCTGTAACGATGTCTCCTTCGCCTGGTTCAAATGTAATTATGACTCCGTCACCTAATTCTAATGCATCGATGTCTCCTATATCTAATTCAAGTGCTGTTATGTCTCCTTTGCCTAATTCAAATGCCATTATGACTCCTTCACCTTCCACAAACGAATTTTCTTATGCGCAGGATCAAGATAATCAATATCTAAGTCAATTTTTAAAATTTCCTAATATAAATAATGTATCGGAATAACTTTGTTTTGTACCACATTGTAAAAAACTGACTCAACTAGAATAAAAAGCAAATTGGTTTAAAAATGTAATCGTATTGTTTTTCACATTGCGTTTGAAACGATGTATCTACTTAATATTTAATACCTACCCAATAATTATATTTTTTAATATTTAAAACTAATTGTTTTTAATACATACCTTAAACACACAGCAAGTTTTTGTTCTGGTTCTATGGCCTCTCTGTATGTTGTATTCTGTCTTAATATATGAGGACGTAAGATGTCAAGAAGAGTTGTGAATTTGGCATGAGACATACGAAAATACTGGAAGAATTTTACATCATCGTTGAGTAAATCGGTAAACAGTGTATGATATTCTCCAAATTGTGACCTTTTTTTGAATATATCATGTATCCACATTCTATGTTTTCTCTTATTTCCTCTACTTTCTTCTTCATCTTCTTCATCTAATAACAAAGTAATAATGACAAGTTCTTCATCACTTTCCATGTTGTCTATTAGGTACACACACTGTAATACTGGATTGTGTAATGTACTGTAATGTACTGATCGTTCACTCGCAACGAAAATGCGAATGTAAATAAAAAAATCCGACCGTCGCATCGGAAATCCGATCGCTACGGATACAATGGACGCACTACCACAAAATGATCCGTTTCATACGATTCGTCCGATACGTACGATGCGTACCTATGAACGCATACCTTTAGCAAGAAAAGTGTAACAGTCGGATTGATGGTTAATAAAATTATTTCTGTTATTATAATACTACAATGTAATTTTACTAAAAAAATGATAAGTCTGGATTTACAACAGTGGTATACACTAATGTGCGATACCAATTATAGTTCAATAACTAATAATCTACATACTAATTGTAAACGTATAAAAATAACTGATAACATATATTATTCAGTTAATTTAAATCAGTTTACTATTAAATTGATTGTTAATGATAATTTTATCACCTTATCATATACCGACCTTCACCGATTAAAACAATTACAACAATGTGTCGATTCGCATATTGTTGAAAAGCAGAACAAGTTGGTTTCATATCAATCAACTTTCGATACAGTGTATTCATTAATTAAAGCAGACATCAGTATTCTACCATCATCTTGTCAGCGAAGTGATTTTACAAACCAATATATTCAAAATTTTGATTTTAACGTTTATGGTATACAGAACGATGATTGTTGTTTTATGTATGAAATACTTCAATTCTACAATAATT
>NW_019100899.1:0-22807 GCF_001856785.1 Myzus persicae | reverse complement strand
TATATTTTATATAAAACCAGCACATTATAATAAAGTGTTAATATTATGTATTAAAATGTTGTAAAAATTATAATGATATATAATACTTGTGGAAAAAAAAAATCAATTTAGCAAAAAAATTATAAAATCAGAAATAACTTTTGTATGACGTATATAATAATAATAATTATAAAATACAATATAATGTATGATACCTAAATATAGTAAATATAGTTGAAACAAACATCGAGTATAAAATAAAAAGCTTGAATCTTCAATTTATGCATGATAAAAATATGTTAAGATAACAAAAAATATAATAAGTAAAAAAATTGCTTTTATCTTTTTAATGTAAAATAATATTATAATAATAAAAAAATTATAAGTAACCTATTGTATGAAAAATTGGTTATATAGTAATAATAATAAAATAAATAAATAATTTATAAGTGCTGTACTGCATGAGTAGAATCATTTTTTGTTTTTGTTTTTATTAAGCGGTTATTAGCTTGTGCTAACCAGGATTTCATTGGGTTGGAGATATCGCAATCTGGCACATTCTCAAATTTTTTCACTCTTCTTATAGAATCTAAAATATAAGAAAAATTAAAGTATGTTATCAATTTAAAAATTAACATTTTTACCAAAAATTAAAGAACAACTGCGGAGTTTTGAAAAGTTTTTTTTCCCTTTGAAGCCGATAAAAGAAAAATTTGACAAAAAGTTGTCTGTAAACATTCGCTGCATCATAACTCTTATGGTTATAGGTATGTTCCTTGAAATTGCTCTAGATAATATAATTTCCTATAAAATAAAAATAAATATAATATATGATGAAACAAATGTTTTTTTCCATAATTGTATATAATATTATTACTCACACATTGCCTTTTCTTAGTTTTATCCAGTTATATATTTTCAAACTCATCTAAATCATCATCATTCTTAAGAGGCCATAAAGAAATTAACGAATCAAACATAATATCATCTTCAAACGCTTCATTACTACTGTTTGTACCAATACTTCTATTATACAATTTAAAACTTTTGAGATTTTCTTCAATAAAATCAATTTTTTCTTTTAAGCAATCAATTTTATAAGTATGACTTTTTATTTCATACTTTATTTCGGCTAAGCACGAAGAAATGTGTTTTTCAAAAGGCATATACTGATTTTTTTCTGTAAAAATAATAAATAATATTATATATTTATATATTATAATCATAGCCTTATAAATACAAAAATCAAACATCAAATTATATACAATGATTTAAAAAGCAAAGCATGGTCATCCTACAAATATACCCATTAAACCCTCTAGAAAACTGTATCCAAATTTTGAATGTATATCACTAATAGAAGCAGATAGTTAATTGTTTGATATTCTTACTTTTCAAAGATTTTCTCTCAGAAGAATACAACAATTTATTCAGACTTCTGTTTACATTTGAACCGCTTTTTGAATAATATGATGAACTTTTTGGTAAAACATTAATTGCGGCTAGATTATTGTTACTTGTTGGTGTTGTGTCTAAAAAATGCATATTTATTAAGTTAATTTATTTAAAAACAATACAAAGGTATATTTATTATAATAGTTACCAAGATTCTTTGAAGATTTTTTCTCAAAATTAATATTATCATCATCATCAGTGAACAGACTTCTATTTACATTTGAACCGCTTTTTGAATATGATGAACTTTTCTGTAAAACATGACTTGCGGCTAGATTATTGTTACTCGTCTGTGGTATTGTGTCTAAAACATGCATATATTTATTAAGTTAATTTATTTAAAAACAATACAAATGTATATCCATAATTATAGTTACCAAGAGTCTTTGAAGATTTTTTCTCAAAATTAATATTATTATGATTAACATCATCAGTGAAAACACTTTTATTTAAATTTGAATAGGAATTCTTTTCTTTTTTCTGTTGAACATTTAAATTGATTGTAGTATATTTTTCTTTGTTAACTGAAAAAAAAAATGTAATTATATTATTATAGCTTAAAATAATTTATATTGTTATACATTGATTATACCTAATTAAATCACACAAATACATAATTTAATATATAGGTAATATAAAGTCATACAAAACACAGATGGTGGGCTCTTTATCCCTTTACTTCTTGAATCTTTTGCCATTTCAGGTGAACTGCTATTACTGGCTCTTTTATTTGCTCTAAATTGACGAGTATAACGTTCATCTTCTGCAGTAGAAAAATCGGATTTAAATTCAGCCGTAGATAGTTTACTTTTTGCTTCTTCATATGAAGCTAAAATTACAAAATATTAAAATATTTGAAATGTAATCAATAATATATATTTTTGAATTATTTTTACCAAATTTACGACCAAGTTGTCGTGCAGGAAACCAATTATAATCAAATTTGTTGGGAAAAGTTCTTCGAGTTTCAAATTTTTTTATATTTGATGATTTGTTAGGCCAGGCACTTTCGTTATTTTTGAACCATGTACTTGGTACTACTTCGACAGAATCTTCTTTGTAGAAATGTGCAATTATGTACATGATTGATGATAACCTTATTACAATATAGGTATTAATATATAAGTACTATAACTAATATTTTATTATAATCTGCAAACAAAAATTACAAAAAATGGAATAATTTGACAAATGTTGACCATATTATTAGGTACCTATATAAACTAAATCATAATACTTAATTACCTATATTAACTATTTAACTAACTATATTTACATTTGTATTAGGTATACATTATTGTATATACAGCTTAAATTATATTTATTATTTATTATTTGTTATGCAGTTTTATTATATTATAATATAGTTTTATAGATTTCAGAATGTAAGATAGGTAATGCCACATAATATATATCTTTAAAAGGCAGTATCATAATTTTTTTACTTATTTTATCAACATTCCATAGCTGAAAGTTAGTTGATATATTATCAACCAAATAAATATCTAAAATAGTTGAATCCATAGGTTTTATGTATGCTGGTGACTTGTTTATAAAATGTTTTCCTAGTATATATGTTCCATTTTCCCCATTTACACATGTTTCCATAATATTAAAGCATTGTACTATATGATTACAGTTTGTTAAAATAAATTGATCTCTCTTGCAATTAATATTAATTTTAAAATTATTAAAAATTAGACATGAATATTGATATCCAGTAATAGTTGCAAAATCCGGCAGTGGACCATTTTTATGAATTTTTTTTAAAGAATAACTTTTACAAGTTTTTAGTGCATTAGAGTGATGAATTTTGGTATATTTTTGTTCGCTATAACGGTTAATTAACTGTTGCAATGGTTTTTCATGCTTCCTCAACATTGACTTAATTTCTTTCATATAGTTCTCGAATGGGTAGCAACTACATTTATCTAATGGTCCATAACGCTCATAATCAGATGTTATGTGTAATAGACTATGAACATTGTGTGATACGTTATGAGTCCCATAAATATTTTGAAATGTTTCCACAAAGTATTCCAAAAGTGTTTGCGCATAAGATGATAAATTTTGATGATCCGGACTCAAAAGAATGACCATGGCCACATTTAAACACATGAAATTACTATAACAATCATCAGTTATAATATCTTTGAGTACAAATGGTCCAATATAAATTAGAAATAATCGAAACTCTGTAGACTTCCATCGAAGAATATCTTGAACTTCTCTAGGTTTTCTACAAAACTCTGAAGTAACAAATGGTCTCAGTTTTAGTAATAATTCAGTTAACTCAGATATTTTTTTCCCAGTAAGTCTAACATTTGAAGGCCCTTTGAGAACCCAAAAAGACAATAGCTTACGCATCACTCCCAAGTTTGTGAGGTGCATATAATCTAAAATAAAAGATTTTGTAATATCAAAATTAGGTAACTTCGTAATTATTGAAGGATTTGGTGAATTATGATATTCTTCATTTTTGCAATTTCGATAGTCTTCATCAGTTCTTGGCGCAGAATATATATTTGAATATGGGAAACAAACACGTTTATTTATGTATTCCCCTTCAATAATGCATCGTGAACATGAATTAAAACCAGAGTGATATTTTGTCTTCAACACAAAACAGCGAGCAGGGACATCACAACAAATTACATTAATAGAAACAAATATTTTTAAGTTGTTAATAATAATTCCATTGTCAGATAATTCACGAGCTTCCATAACAAAATCATGTATAAAATCATCACTGTCTTTAGGTTTGGAATTTCCATGATAAATACCTATAGGAAAAACTGTTTGTTTTGAGTTGTCAGTGTTCATAATAAATGCCAAAATAGGCCATAGTTGGCTATTACTAGACTTTGATAATGGCAATCCATCAATGCCTATTGCGATTTGAATAACCGAATCATTTACTGAACTGTCTTGTAAACACTGAACTATACCGTTAGCCAAACCAAAGTGATGATATATTCCAGGGTCGACATTACGAATATATTTTAAATTTGATGACTGGGGTATAGCTAATAAAGTTCGGCTGTCTTTAGGTAATTTAGAAAAACATTTATGTTTTTTTAAAATTGATAACAATTGATTCATACTGTTAAATGTTATTTTACAACTAACTGCCCAGTCCGCAAGCATTTCATTAATATTATGCTCAGTTTCTACAGAAATGAATTGATCATCTTCATCACTGCAGTCTATACCTTGAAATGTGTTGTTTGATTCCGTGTCAATAACTAATTTAGGTGATTTATTATCTAATAAAATACTAGAAGTGTCATAAGCAGCATTTATAGTATTAGTAGCAACATCATCTTCACAATTCAATGAAAATGAATCATTTTGAAGAATATCATTTATTTGTGGTTCTTGTGGGTTATAATCAATGTTATCTAACTCAGCTTTAATTCTTCTTAATTTTGTTCTATTGCTTTTAATCATTTTAATATTATGTTATATTTTATGCTACCTATAAAAATAATTATAAAATTATAATACCTATAGGTACAGTTAGGCTTACATTTTACAAGTATAATTTAAACTTCCTAATTAGAATAAATAATAATTTTTAAGTTAGGTAGGTATACACTGCAGTACCTATACAAAACTGGTTTTATTGTAATGAAAAATTGAAAACACATATATGCCTGTATTCTAGATCATCTTTTGAGCATGCAAAGTATATTATAATATATAAATTGACATTTGACATATTGTACAAATAAAACAAGTTATACTTACGATTTTCTTCGCCCATCAACCAGGCCAGTACTCCGCTGCAATCAACCACTCATAATAGTCACAATTATTTAGAAAAGTCAAACTGCCAAAGTCAAAAGTAAAAATCGTGTTCTTCTGAAAATGTTGCCGTAATCGGAATGTATTTGTGCTTTGAGGTTAATGGTAATAAGCATAGACAAAGAAAAAAAGCGCGAACGCGAACGAGTCATGAAAAAACACAATATGAATTTTATTCATCATTTACGACATTTACGTCTATATTCAACACTTCAACAGTCAAAAAACAGCAAGGAAAATATCAGTGTGACCAATACGAGATTTAACACACGTTTTAAATATGACAGCCTGCTTATTTCAGCGTATACATGATACAATATTAATTTTATCATTGATAAACCGCGATTGAAGTAACGAAAAGCTGATAAGAGGACGCTGTCGCTGTGTAATTAAAATATGTAAGGGGTATGAAACTCCCATCATGGTTTATAAACCTTGTGAAACTCCGTTAATTGGCCGAATCGGCTGGTTATATAATATGTTAAATGTGTATAATTAATTCCCGTGTGATAAGGTTGCATGGATAGATATTAAAGAAATCTTTAATATCTATCACGGCCACGGACTAAATACCTTAGATCATATATACGGACATACGGTAGATGCTATCTTTAATCGTGATATCTATGGTTGGCGGTTGCATGGCCTATACTTCTTCCACGGACTAAGATTTATATATATATTATATCTTAGTCCGTGACTTCTTCTATTAAGCCCGTTTTATTACTTATCTATGGTTACAGTAATATTACTCTATTCTATGGTTAAAGTAATATTACTCTATGTATAGAGACTACTCAGCTGCACACCACCACTCCTGGCCGGCCTAAAAATTAATAAGCTTTCAATCGGCAATTATTATAATATAGAGACGTGCGCGTTGCGCTTATTGATACGTTCAATGCCTCACGCCCTCACTATCGTTTCTAATAACAAACAAAAGCTAATGGACAATATAATAACCCAATATTTTAATTACTCTATATTATATAAAATGCAATAACCACTTCACTGCGATATATTATGGATGAGGCTTAAACGCGCAGTGGTATATAATATAGTCGTGCTGACTGCTGAATAGTATACCGCCGACACCCGCGGGCCGTATATTTTATTTTAATATTTTTAATAATTTATTTATTATATTAATATATTAAATATACCTATAACATCCTGTTTTCATATTGTTATAAATAATAATGTTAAAAATATTTATTATCAATATTGAGGGGTGACAATCCAAAACGAACTATTTCCATTTTACACTTTTTTGAGAAATCACGATATTCTATTTCTAAAATAGTAGGTACCAGTGGAAATATTACGTTAACGTACATAAAAATACATATATGTATTTAATTCAATTACATTCCCTATCTTTGTATACTATATCGCGCCCTTCTGCTATTATTGCGGACGCTTTCATAATGTTTAAAAAAATATAAAATTCATATACGTATATTGGAAATATGGCGCGTCTATAATATTTAAAAGAACATTAAAATTAAACATGTTTAAAATATGATACCTATAATATTTAAAAGAACATTAAAATTAAACGTGTTTAAAATATGATACCTATACTATTTAAAAGAACATTAAAAATAAAAGTGTTTAAAATATTATACATATAATATTTAAAAGAACATAAAAACTAAAGGTGTTTAAAATATTAATATATTCCATTTGCTGTGTGGGTAGGAGAATTTGATAATTGGGCATTTGGAGTTGTTGGAGATAGTGACTACCAAAAAATACAACAAGAAATAAATACAAATAAAAATAATAATGAGAAAACTTTAGTTACCATGAATACACAAGTAAAATTGGTACAATCGTCGTTAAATCAGATATTAAATGTATCCTAAATACCATCACAAAATTTTATTAAATTACAACGAGAATATAACGGCTTGATTAATATAATTTATTTTAAGCAAAATGAATGAATAGAAATTCAAATAAATCAACAATTAAGTAATAATTTAACAAATTTTAATTTTATAATGACTAGTTTTTCGCTTGAAATGGAAGAATTACTAAATGCCTTGTTATTGGCACATAAAAATATACTTCACCCGGTAATCCTTAATAATATACAGTTAAAAACGATTCTGGGAAATATGCAAAGTGAGTTATGTACAATTCGAGTTTTACCATTAACTAATAATACTGTACTGCCTAAACAATGTGCCGTTCACCATATTTTTCATAATAATGCATACTTTAAGAAACTTAATACAAAAAATACATTTTTATACTGGGTATCAACTACTGTACAAACCACTCTGGTTTGTTCTGCATCGACAACATTTCATATTCTAAAAGGAGCAGAAACTATAAAATTGCCAAGTGCATGCTCTCTATATACACCAACGACAATACTAAGGGCATCAGAAGAAAAAAGAAAAAATATTAATATATCAGTAAATATAAACCCGGACATTTCTCACCGAATTAAATTTAAAAATAAACAAAATAAAAAATTCAAAAATTCATCTAAACAATCTTCATTTTCAAATTCCAAAGTTAAAAAATTTACACTAATCTTCACAAAAATTAGATGATATTATTGGGGACATAGATAAAGAATCAGAAGACATATAATATGGTAACTATCAAAACTGGCATATATACTGACTGTATTTAGTAGGAGGTATTGTGAGTTATTTAGTTGTACATAAAATAAGTAGTAAAATAAGATTATACTGTAGTTGAGGGAAAAAACCAGAAATATTGGAAGACCTAGAGGTAGAGTAATACACCTAGACAATATGGTGTAATATTAATATAAATTAGAGATAATAAAATTATTGTAATAATTGCTATGATTAAGAAAAAAAAAAAAAAGAAAAATTTTTAATTGAATAATTTAATTAATAATGTAATGTATTTTGTTGAAAAAAAAATGTAATTGAATAATTATTAATAATTTTAATATAGGTATTTTGCTAAGAAAAAAAAATGTAATTGAACTAATAATATAATATATTTTGTTGAAAAAAAAATTATGTAATTAATAGCAATCATTGTTAAAATTAACATTTAAGGATAAATAATCGTATGCTTTTGTTTAAATTGAAAAAAAAAATACTGTCATATTATTTGTAAATATAAAATAGTGTTATGGGCAAACGAAAGGGGTAAGTGAGGACAGCCGTGGGTGTCGGTACGAAGGAAGGAAGGAGCAACTATATAATCTACGTCATCACCTCAGTCATGAAAATTTTCAAATAAAAATATATACTTTTATTTCAAACTGAAGTCAACTCCCTTGCCATGATATGTGGTGGAATACAACTAGATGAAGTTCAACCAATAAAATATAGCAGGAGATGGTTGGAGAACTATTATTTTTTTGCAGTTGAACATTTACACCACTATCTTCCACTCAGCTACCGGTGCTTCTACTTCCCAAATCTGGGGTCCAGATTTAAATGGACAAAAGGGGTACATGTAATGATTGCTGTCTATCGGCATCGTACATTATTCCTTAAGTAGGGCACCCGCTGCCTAATATGCTGAGTGTGAGGAATAGCTATCGCAGCTGACTGCTGACCAAGGGTTTTAGGCACGCGACAGCGGTGTATATAATAATTATGACCGAGGCAGTGTGTGAGGAGAGAGTGTGCGACCAACGACAACAGCAACATCGACTCCGCGACGATCCGACGGCCCCATCAACGATCCACACTTACGGCACGTCATCATCTACTCGGATCGGTAAACCCTTATATGTATATTGTATGTATCTGTCCTATGACCTATATTATATTACATATTTATTTATATTATACCTATGTGCTTATTTCAATAAGATAACCCTGATCTCTTAGTATTAATATTACACACCGAGGTCGAGTCCCCGAGACCTCGTAAAAATAAAACAGAACTTCAATCCGTAGCACGTCGCCGCCAGTCTTGAGATGAAGTGTTGAGAGTAAGATAGGTAAATGAATAAACACTGACACCTCTTGTTATTAAATAAAATAATACAATTTATTGTTATACGTTAAAAACACAAATATAATAAAAAGTGTACTGTCGTAAGAATGTTAAGCCCTTTAGCAGTGCTGACTATCTTCTCTAAGTAATCGTAAGTGCTCTACATGGGTATTTATACGGGTTCTACTTACGACGTATATTGGCGTGATATTAATTTGTTTTATTTTTATTCCCCAGTACTGTTGAATCGCATTATTATGCGATGATCTCTATTTCCCGTTAAGTAGGCTTTTAAACACTTTTCGTATTACTTATTTATAAATTATATACTGCGTGTATAATTTATTATTCTACGTTAAATTTGTAACTTTACATTATGGTCTTGGGTTTACTACAAGGTAGAGATGGGCAACGTTTTGTGAACATCGATGTATCGATTCATCGGAATTTGAAACATCGATTCTCCCAGTGAAAATATAGATGTTTTTTTAAAATCGATGTTCATAGTAAAAACATCGCCCAGGCAGCTGACCTGTCGCCGGGTTATTTCCGGTCGGCCCAGTGAATTCCATAGGCGGAAACCGGATTTCGTTGGCCTGTAGGTTCATATCCGCGAAATTTTGTGTTAATCGGATTTCGAGATCATGTAGTACTCTCGCACTACACTTGTACACTTAATTATTTAATGACGTGCTTTGACGTCTCGTTGTTGATAGTAGATCGAGTCACAAAAAAAAAAGGTATGTTGAAATAAGTGAGAAAGTCAATGTTATATTATAAGTTAAAAACAGTATGTTTTAATAAAGTAAATTAAAAAAAATAATAACAAAGTAATTTAGTTGCACTTGAATTTTGAGGACAGAACATAAAGTGTCTGCCCGAGAAATTAGTACTGTAAAAATTGGAATGAACTTAGGTATAGCGGCGATGTTGGGGACAAGCCCAACGACTATACTAAGTTCTGTATTAACTGAGACACAAACTAATTCTAAAAAATGCTTTAAACTAATGCTTCTTATATACCCGTGACCCTTATTCGTGGCGTGACCCCGACAAAGTCATCGGATAGGCTTTACGATTAAAATGTACATATTAGTTGTTTACGCCATATATCCATAATAATCATAATTGTAAAAACATTCGTAATCAATAAAATTATACATTATAAATTATAAGTATTTGTGACTACGTGGATTTGATCACGTAGGCCATATAACAAAAACACGTAAACATGTTAATAAAAATACAATACTATGAAAAGCCTAGTATAAGGAGTAAACACGGTTTACTACATGCCTCCCCTGTAAAATTGGAGCCTCAGGTTCCAATCAATAAACAGTTCGAAGTGTTGGATAATAGGAAGGGGAAATTTGCGTCACTTGAGGTTCTTCTAGGATAGGAGGAGCTGTCGTTGTTGATGTCGTTGTCTCCCCTAGGTTGATGGTTTCCATGCTCTGATGACATATTTTTATAGTCTGTTCGGTTTGAACTGTGGTTTGTCTCGTTTTTTCTTCACGTCGATTATTAATTTTATTCAATACAACTGTCATTGTTACCACTATAATAGTAAAAATTATTATGTATAATACATAATTATGTATATTTTGATTGCCTTTCAATTGTATTAGTTCTCGCGCGTTCTCGTTGTACGCTTGTAATTGTTTATGTGTTTTTGAAATTAAGTTAAGGTCATTCATGTGGTTATTTATAACATTTTCATCTTTCATCGTATAAAGATCAAGTGATACGTGTCAGTACTCTTGTTGAGTGATAACAGAGGTAGGAATGAAATCTGACAAGTTGTTTTCGGCACTACTGCTTGGTATTAGTAGATCTCTGGTGGCATACCCTTTGCATGTTTCATTTATTGTTATAACTCCCACTCCTACTAGAGTATGAGTGCTGGCTTCTAAATCGTTGTCACAGTTAATTATAATAACTTCATTGTCCGTGGCATATAACCACTTGTTTCTGTAACTTAATTTGTGAAAAATAGTTGCTTGTAATCTTACNAACTGCTATAGCAGTAATTAATTATATGGTCTTATATGAAAGTGCATGTTGTTCTGCCCCAGTAGATTTCAATAAACCATCGGGCACTGTCAAAATAAAG
This sequence comes from Myzus persicae, assembly GCF_001856785.1. Lineage (NCBI taxonomy): Eukaryota > Metazoa > Arthropoda > Insecta > Hemiptera > Aphididae > Myzus > Myzus persicae. Next base: position 11,508 of record NW_019100899.1, on the reverse strand, counting down.
CCAAATAAAAATAAAAATAGTAAATTGAATTTCTCCTGTCTATTTTTATCCCTTTTCGTGTGTTTCCAATATATTATAATAATAATAATCAACATTAACAATCGTTATCGGTGTTGTCGATATAGTTTTATGCACCGTATAATGTGACTGAATTTTGGTGTATGAGTATTAGTATAGATAGTAAAATAAATATTATTAATCAGTACGTTTGGCGACCTCGTTGTACGAGTAGGTACCTACTTTAGTGCGTTCAATATGTCATCGCGACAAGATAAATTAATTGAACAATTCTTATCTGATGAATTAGATTCAGATGAATCTATAATGTACGATTCAGATGCCGATCCTGAATATATTCCTGGTGGTAATAAATTGCAAAGTTGCCAAGAAACATCGACATCTAACACATTCGTTCCTGTTGGTGGATCAGATTCAGATGATAATGACATTTCTGTGGAGGTAAGTTCAAGTGACGAAGATTGTGATTGGTCTGATTCAGATTTGTGGGTAGACACTGAAAAAGATATACTGGATTTCAATTTTGATTCAACTCTATCGGGAATTAAAATAAACGTACCCGAATCTGCTCGAGATTCACCAATAGATTTATTTAAACTTTTATGGACTGACGACATTTTTGATATAATTGTGAATTCTACAAATAATTATGGACACATAATTAAAGCAGTAAACCGTCCTCACAGTAAATATTCTCGTAAAACATGTTTCAATGAAACCAACAAAGATGAAATGCAACATTTTTTCGGAATCTGTTTACTTTTGGGTTCAGTAAAATATTCCGTTTTACGTGATGCATTTTCAAATAACCCCTTATACAGCCATCCTTTGTTTAAAAAAACAATGTCAGGAAGAAGATTTGAGCAGCTTTTAAATTGTTTTAGTGTAGAGTATTCTGGTTTAGAAGTGTGTGATGATGGACCGATGCGAAAAATTAATCCCGTGTATACACTTCTAATACAAAATTTTCAAAAAGCTATTTATCCAGATATAAATTTGTCATTAGATGAATCATTACTTTTACATCGTGGTAGATTAGGATTCCGTCAATACATTAAGGGGAAAAAAGCAAAGTATGGAATCAAATTTTATGAGCTCTGTACCCCCGATGGTTATGTATTAAACATTGACATGTACAAAGGAAAAAATGATTCAATTTCTCAAGTTCCAAGTCAAACTTCTAAAATCGACAGCTTAGTATTAAAGCTTATGTCTCCGTACTTGGGTAAAGGACACAGTCTTTATATGGACAACTATTACAACAGTGTAACGCTATCGAACGTATTATTAAACAAACAAACTCACGTAACAGGTACGTTAAGAAATAATAGAAAAGGAAATCCGAAGGAAGTAGTAAATAAAAAACTTAAAAAAGGTGAACATGTATGGAAACGGAGAGGATTGGTTTACGTTTCGAAATGGAAGGATAAACGAGATGTAGTATGTATTACCACTAATTATAAACCAACCATTATTTTATCAACAAATAAATATGGTCAAGAAAGATTTAAGCCTATTGAAATCGTGAAATACAATGAATTTATGAGTGGGGTAGATCGTGCTGATCAGATGATCAGTTACTATTCTTGCCCTCGTAAGTCAGCAAGGTGGTATAAAAAAGTCTTATTTCACTTATTAGACGTGACAATATGGAATACATTTTTTATTTATAAAAAACATTTTTCTCTCAATAATCTGAGATTTAAAGACTTCAGAGACTCTCTTATTAGAAATTTCATACAAATTCCTGTAGATGCAACTTGTGATCAATTATTTAAAAAAATAAAACCCAAAAGATCAGACATTGTTATACCGGATAATGCACACTTTCAAGAAACAATTCCACTTCCTGAAGGTTACAAAAGAAAAAAATACTTCAAAAACTGCGTTGTATGTTTCAAAAAGAAAGTTCGAAAACAAACTTCATTTCAATGCAAGACGTGTAAGGTTGGATTATGTGCAGGAAAATGCTTCGAAGTTTACCATATAGACAAAAATTTGGAATAAAGAATTCATTTGTTTTTTTACTATTATTCTTAATGAGTATAATTTTTTTCGGAGTTTTTTTTGTACAAAAAAAAAATTCAATATTTTTCTGTTTTAAAATAATTTTTACCTGTAAAGATGCATATTTGATTTGATTTTATGTTGTACCTATATGTTTAATAAAGATTAACTTTATAAACTTTATTTGTTATTACTGCTATAGCAGTATTATAAATATTTTGACATACGTACTTCACACAGTTTGATGTATAGGGGCAGTTCTGCTATAGCAGTAATGAAAAAATTACTGCCATAGCAGTAATGAAAATTGACGTTTTAAGGATGGTTTTTTTTCGACGGCGGCCACGAGACTGTCCATCAACGTGTTAATTGATGCTGTTATATGCTTTTCAGAAGTTTCATGAATAATAATTTTAGCAACTCCATTTTTCCAGTTTGAAAAGCCTTCACGTGTCCAACTCTTATTTTCATGATTTCCAAACAACGCACAGTAAAGGCAAAATATTTTATTTTTCCTAACAGAATAGGACAACCACTTCCTGCAAATTATTTCTCCACTTGGTTGTTTTTTATAGTACCAATTTTCATGAAACGATCGGCCCTGACTATCTTTTGGAAAACATTTATTTGGTAGTTCATTAGGAACCGGCTGAGCTGGACCGTTTTTGAACATATATTCAATAAGATCAGGGTTTATTTTATAAACTTGACCAAGAACAGAAGGATCGTTTCCAAATTCAAAAACTGTAAAAAAAAAAATGTATCATATCATCAAGGTCAAGTAGGTATGTATAAAATATTATTCACCCAATTAATATCGGATGTAAGTAGGTACAAAACGTATGATAATAATTATGATTATGGAGAATTAATAAATTATAATATAAAAATTGTCTTACGGTTCATTTCAATTGAGTCTTTTGGAAAAGCTTCATGATTACCAGGATCAATATACTCATTTTTATCTACTGGTGTCTCAACTTCATTATCGTCAACATTTACATTTTTATTTAAGATTTGTTGAGCTGTCACCTCTTTAAACACGACGCTTTGATTAACTGAAAAATGAATATCATACAAATGTAGTAAAATGTCTAATGTTTTTCTTATTCTACATTTAAATTGTGTTTCTTACTTGGTGATGTACCATCTTCAATTTCACAAAGATTTGCATTTACATCATTGGTGGTATTATCTATAGCTTATAAAGTATTAAAAATAATTGATTATTAGTACTATGTAGTATTGTAGTAGGTATATGTATAAGTACCTATGTAAATAGTATGTATAATAATATATACTTTTAAAAAATTATAATTAATTTAATATTTATAAAATCATGTATAAAATATATAAGTACCTTGATATTTGTGTAAAGTAGAAGTATAAGTTGTAGAAGTTGATGACTTAAAAAATTTTATGATACTGCTCATTGATGAAATATTTTTCCTCTTTTTACACGCATTCAAATGACGTTCCCAATTTGTACTATTAATACTTCCCCTTTTTTTGCCACAGTTGCAGAATAAATAATTGTCATGGTTCATAACTGTAGTTTGCTTTATATAATAATATAAACGTAGGTATTAAAAAAAAATTATAAATTAACAAACAGTAGGATTTTTTTTATTCATTTAAATGTTAATAATATAAAAATTTTATTGAAAAAAAAAAAAGAATTATGGTTGAAAAAATGTTGAATGTTTTTAAAACTAAAAGATAAAATATGAGTACCGTTGCATCCACGATAATGTTTCTGAGGGAGCAATAGTACCTATCATATTTCACCCACTGACAACAGTCAATTAGTCAAAAATATTATCTTATAATAATAATAATAAGTATAATGTATTATTTTATTTTTTATAGCACTAAGAGCTAATACAATTAATTTAATAATTTATTTTGCTATAAGCCTGTTGCGATCCAGATATGGAGTTCGGTTGACTAGGGTCGAATCAAATGAATTTACTCGTAGACAAATTAATTATTGTTATAATTTTATTGAATGTTATAGGTTAGTATTTAGACACCTTTTTAAGCACTCAGAGTAACGTTACAACTTAAGACAAATATCTCTAGCATGAATACTGTCAACTAGTCGTCACGTAGAAATAATGTGTCTGGTCTCTCTGATGGAGAGCCCTTATATACTAGACAAACAGTCAGATTACATGGCCTTTCACAAGGTGGTCCCACTTAAGTATTNAAAGTTATACAGACCACCACCCTTGCTTACAAAATAAAAAAGGTGGGGGGCTTTGCCCCCCACACCCCCCATGCAAGTATTCAACACTCTAAAATTACTTTAGAGACTATTAGACTAATACTTTTAAATTATTCATGATGCCACTTTTTCAACCACAATCACACATAGTAAGCACTATTCATGGTTCAAACAACTTAAAATTACAATTTTTTGACTGCAATATTTAGTAGCACAAGTGTGTAACTAGCTCAAATATTTTGGGGAGGCTTATTTTTACTCTATTTTCATTTTTATTTTATTATTCCTAATGAAAGTGTTCACAACTAGTTTCATGTTTTACTTAACAAATATAAAGTCAAATGTATTAATTTATAATTTACCAAGTTTTTTAAACAGCAAAACAGGTATAACATATTTCATAGTTTCATACGTATCTACATGGCTACATACCTGAAATACTTTTAACTTAACACTTAACAGTCCAGTATTAGGACACTTTAAATAACTGGTAAAAACAATATTATTCAAACTCTCTAAATAATTTTTAATCTGAAAAAATAATATTAACATTAAAAATTTAAAAAAAAAAACATTAAAATATTGTTAAAATTGAATATAAATAATTTAAGTTTATTTTAATTACAATAATAATTTTCTGAGAACTGAGCTGTGTGATGAAAATGTTTTAATAACATCATCAGTATTTATTGCTATATCTTTCTCACAAGAAATTAACATAAGACTTTCTAGACGTTCTTCACACATTGTACTTCTTAGACGGGTTTTGATGAGTTTGAGTTTTGAAAATGCTCTTTCAGGGGATGCACTCGAAACTGGTAATGTTAAAGCAATACGCAGTGCAGTGTAAATTGTAGGAAAGACTTCTTTCAATCCAGTAGAGTGACATATTTTAAAAATTGAATTTATAGTTTTTTGATTGTTGGATTTTTTAGATTTTTCAGCTTTATATTCATCATCGGTATCTGTATCTGTCTCTAAAAATGTGTCTATACTATTAAATCCATGTTCATGTAATGACTCAGGAAGATGCGTTATATTTTCAAAACTGGAATATGACTTAGCAAACTGAACAAATTCACGCCTTAAATCAGAGGCGTTAAGAAATTTTCCATACACATTAGCAAGCCCGTCAAATGCATCAATAGGCAGGCTAGATTCATTTTCTGCCACTTCATTTAATCTTTTGGAAAAGCTTCATGATTACCAGGATCAATATACTCATTTTTATCTACTGGTGTCTCAACTTCATTATCGTCAACATTTACATTTTTATTTAAGATTTGTTGAGCTGTCACCTCTTTAAACACGACGCTTTGATTAACTGAAAAATGAATATCATACAAATGTAGTAAAATGTCTAATGTTTTTCTTATTCTACATTTAAATTGTGTTTCTTACTTGGTGATGTACCATCTTCAATTTCACAAAGATTTGCATTTACATCATTGGTGGTATTATCTATAGCTTATAAAGTATTAAAAATAATTGATTATTAGTACTATGTAGTATTGTAGTAGGTATATGTATAAGTACCTATGTAAATAGTATGTATAATAATATATACTTTTAAAAAATTATAATTAATTTAATATTTATAAAATCATGTATAAAATATATAAGTACCTTGATATTTGTGTAAAGTAGAAGTATAAGTTGTAGAAGTTGATGACTTAAAAAATTTTATGATACTGCTCATTGATGAAATATTTTTCCTCTTTTTACACGCATTCAAATGACGTTCCCAATTTGTACTATTAATACTTCCCCTTTTTTTGCCACAGTTGCAGAATAAATAATTGTCATGGTTCATAACTGTAGTTTGCTTTATATAATAATATAAACGTAGGTATTAAAAAAAAATTATAAATTAACAAACAGTAGGATTTTTTTTATTCATTTTAATGTTAATAATATAAAAATTTTATTGAAAAAAAAAAAAGAATTATGGTTGAAAAAATGTTGAATGTTTTTAAAACTAAAAGATAAAATATGAGTACCGTTGCATCCACGATAATGTTTCTGAGGGAGCAATAGTACCTATCATATTTCACCCACTGACAACAGTCAATTAGTCAAAAATATTATCTTATAATAATAATAATAAGTATAATGTATTATTTTATTTTTTATAGCACTAAGAGCTAATACAATTAATTTAATAATNTCGCCCTTTCTTTATTGTAACATTCTCGTTATCATGAACCATGATTACTTCGTATGGTCCCGACCAATTAAGACTTAACGTATTCTTTTTATGTTGTTCCTTTACTAACACCTTATCACCTACATGGAGAGTTAATGGGTTGATAGTTTGATCATAGTAACGTTTGTTGTCTTGTTTTTTATTAATTAAGTTATTCCGTGCTATTTCGTGTGCCTGCTGCATATTACGTTTAAAATCAAAAACATAGTTATCGTAATTATATTGTAGTTCGACTTTTCTCGATAGTGCCGCTGGAATGTTAGGTTTATGTCCGAAAACGAGTTCATATGGAGTGTAATTTGTTGATGTATGTATAGTGCTATCAGTGGCGCCGAACTATATTTTAAAAGGGGGGGCAAGTAAAAAGTTATACAGACCACCACCCTTGCTTACAAAATAAAAAAGGTGGGGGGCTTTGCCCCCCACACCCCCCATGCAAGTATTCAACACTCTAAAATTACTTTAGAGACTATTAGACTAATACTTTTAAATTATTCATGATGCCACTTTTTCAACCACAATCACACATAGTAAGCACTATTCATGGTTCAAACAACTTAAAATTACAATTTTTTGACTGCAATATTTAGTAGCACAAGTGTGTAACTAGCTCAAATATTTTGGGGAGGCTTATTTTTACTCTATTTTCATTTTTATTTTATTATTCCTTATGAAAGTGTTCACAACTAGTTTCATGTTTTACTTAACAAATATAAAGTCAAATGTATTAATTTATAATTTACCAAGTTTTTTAAACAGCAAAACAGGTATAACATATTTCATAGTTTCATACGTATCTACATGGCTACATACCTGAAATACTTTTAACTTAACACTTAACAGTCCAGTATTAGGACACTTTAAATAACTGGTAAAAACAATATTATTCAAACTCTCTAAATAATTTTTAATCTGAAAAAATAATATTAACATTAAAAATTTTTTAAAAAAAAACATTAAAATATTGTTAAAATTGAATATAAATAATTTAAGTTTATTTTAATTACAATAATAATTTTCTGAGAACTGAGCTGTATGATGAAAATGTTTTAATAACATCATCAGTATTTATTGCTATATCTTTCTCACAAGAAATTAACATAAGACTTTCTAGACGTTCTTCACACATTGTACTTCTTAGACGGGTCTTGATGAGTTTGAGTTTTGAAAATGCTCTTTCAGGGGATGCACTCGAAACTGGTAATGTTAAAGCAATACGCAGTGCAGTGTAAATTGTAGGAAAGACTTCTTTCAATCCAGTAGAGTGACATATTTTAAAAATTGAATTTATAGTTTTTTGATTGTTGGATATTTTAGATTTTTCAGCTTTATATTCATCATCGGTATCTGTATCTGTCTCTAAAAATGTGTCTATACTATTAAATCCATGTTCATGTAATGACTCAGGAAGATGCGTTATATTTTCAAAACTGGAATATGACTTAGCAAACTGAACAAATTCACGCCTTAAATCAGAGGCGTTAAGAAATTTTCCATACACATTAGCAAGCCCGTCAAATGCATCAATAGGCAGGCTAGATTCATTTTCTGCCACTTCATTTAATCTTTTTATTTGAAATAGCGATAGATCTTTAAAAAGTGGTGTTGAATCTTCATTGAATCTTTCTGTAATCTGAGTAATAACAATATCTATTATTGAATAATATGTTTTTATTCTAAGGTTATCAATGGGGGAGTTTAATTGTTCATCAGCAGCTATTTCACCCGGCATTTTTTTAATTTTCTTTACACGACTAAGTTGTAGATACGTAAAAGAAAAGTCATTGAGTTTAGAATTAATAAAATTATCTTTGTCCTTTATAATATTTTCAAAAGATTCATCATCACGAATAATTTGTATTTGACTGAGTATGCTTTGAGTATAATTTATAGCACCCAACAAATCAATATCTTTCCCTTGCAAAAATTTGGTAAATGGATGAGTGATATCAAATATCTTTTTAAACGTCAAAGCTATTAAAACAAAACGTTCCGATAACATATAATTCATTAAACTGCCGGATTTTACACAACATACACGGTCAGTGGTAAGATCATTTTGGATGAAATGTAATGTATCAATAATTGAATCAAAAGTGTCTAAAACAGTGTCAAGTGCGGATGAATGAGATGACCACCGCATAGTATCTACTCGTTTTAATCGACGCAAAGGTTTGCCGGGGTATCTTTTTTTTGATACTCAGAATAAAATTCAACTCGTTTCTTACTGCTTCCGATGAAATCATAAAGCGTTTCTAAATTTCCAAAAAGTTCACGAGCTATCACACAGGTACTTACTGCATCTATAATTATAAGATTGAATCGATGTGCCCAACACCAAACGTAAGTAGCTCTAGGGTTTTCTTTTTTGATAATTGCTTGAAGTCCTTTGTAGGCTCCTCTCATTGATGCAGCACCGTCATAGGCCTGCCCAATCAAGTGTTCTTTCCAATTTAAGTTCATATCTTTACAAATTTTTTCAAACATGGTAAAAAGATGATCTCCAGTTGTGAGTAAAGTTTCACGAACTGCCACTAATCTTTCACAAACTATTCCGGAAGTTTGATTTATGTATCTAAAAACCAATGACAGCTGTTCTTTTCGTGATATGTCAAAAGTTGTATCTAACGAAACACTAAAAAATGTAGCGCTTAAAATTTCTTTTTGTATCACATTACAAATATTAGTAGATATACTTTGTATTAACTGGTTTTGTCTTTGCCATGATAAAAAGTTATGTGTTTTTTTCCCTCTAATTTGTACTTCTGTAATATATGAAGCCAAAGCTGGAGAATATTTTGCTAAAAGCAAAGCTAGATCTTTAAAATTACCTCTCAATTCATCTTGCCATCCTTCTTTATGCCCTCTAAATGGAAGACAATGTTCTACCAAGAAACAAAGTCAGGTCTACTAAATGGCTAACTATTTCTCTATTCATAACAACATTTGACCTATTTTGTTCGATTATTGATGGTAAAAGAGGAAATGAAGCTTCTTTGTACATGGCTTTAACACGTTGGTGGACAGTACTGCTATAGCAGTAATTTCAAAAATTGATGTCGGGGGACACTTTCAAATATTACTGTTATAGCAGTAATACGAAAACCGTCGAAAAAATGTCAGTACTGCTATAGCAGTAATTTCAAAAATTGATGTCGGGGGACACTTTCAAATATTACTGTTATAGCAGTAATACGAAAACCGTCGAAAAAATGTCAGTACTGTGTTATGAAACCGTGGTTCCAACACAAATAAATTTAACGCACGATTAGTTATTAATAATATAGATTTTATTACTGGTTGTTAAATTCACTAAATGTACATAAGTATAAAAAAGGCTCTGGTTAACATACGTTATGTATAATGCTCTGTTCTAAACACGACTGACTAACCTCCTCCCTGTGTGTCGGCCTGCGACCCAGCCGGACGCCGAATCGTCTAGTCAGCGGATTCCAGTCGGCGAGCCGTCGACCAACACACTATTCCTACTGCTAATATTATATTATGTGACAACATAATATAATATAATATTGTTCAGGGGTTCACAACACCCCCCACACTAAATGAGACATGGGGGTCTTATGATCACCGTGTTTCATCCAATTTAAGAGTCTGTAACTTGGAATGTCGAAGGTCAGTTCAGCATAATCAAAGTACAATATTTTTATAATAATGTTTTTTTTTTTTTTGACAATGAGAAGGAGAGAGAGAGAGAGAAAAAAAAAAATATTATACCCTAGTGTGCTCCTGAATACCGTTTGGGTGTTCCTCTGGTATCTCAGGATTGTACATTCTTATAAAATGTTTTCTTAATTTACTTATAAATATTACTATTGTTATTCCAAAAACAAAAAAAATTACATAAATAAATATAACATAATATTCTATTTTTAGAATGAACATTGAATTTGGTTGTACATGNCCAAATCTCTATGAAAATTGTATGTGTAATATGTGCCAGTTAAAAAATATCTTTTGGTTAAAAAAAAGTTATAGGTAATTCAATAAATAATAAATACATTTAATTTTGAAAAAATATGAAATGTTTTACATAAACATTTTTATATTTTAGAATATAAAAACACGTCTTGAGATTAATCAGATAATATTTAAAATTAACCTGTAATATGATCTCTTGTATCTCAATAGATTTCTTTTAGAACATAGTTAAATACTTAAATCTAAAAATCTTAACAATTATGAACCATAAATTGTTAAATATTAAATATAATTACTTACTTACTTAGTTAACAGGACCGCCGTTACTTTTATTTTCGTTGTTAATAAATTAAATAACAATGAAAATGAAACTATAAAACTATTGAAATTGAAACACATTAAACAGTTAACACGGGCACGGCGACATTCTGATACCTATTCAATAGCTCGATTGTAACATCTAGACTAAAATATGAAAACAGAAAAACCAGTCGAATTCTATTTACATTATTATTCTTATACTTATCAATAATAAATTAATATCATACAAAGTTATTAATATCCGCATGTGCATTTATATAACATTAAATTATAGTTATTGGCAGTTGGCACCAAGTAATTTTGTTTTTCTTACTAATAATGTTTGATTATGAATTTTACGGATATTATTTTTAATTATACGGTTACACTGTCACACTGATACTGGTTTATTATCAATGTTTGTATTTATCTTATTATTTTTTAGATAATTTGATTATTAATACCAAATTCCAATGCAGGTAGTGCGTATGTTATTAATAAGTTATTTCATATTAATTGTCAGCCAACATTACTCACTAACTCAGCCAGGGCCAAGTTGTTTATCCCTATAATCCTATTCGCTATTCCTTACGGCTTGCTACAGTGCTGGATATGTACTACAGCTGCATATGTATACAAATACAATGTACATTAATAGCTTAGGAGTTCGGAACATAATTCATAGTTTGTTGGGGTACCCACGGACCCCTACGACCCCACCCACCGAAAAAAAGGGGGGGCGGTCGCCCCTCTTGGGTTATAGGTTCGGCGCCACTGCAAATAGACATAATTTAAGTACAAACAAATGTGT
>NW_019100898.1:12604-16204 GCF_001856785.1 Myzus persicae | reverse complement strand
TGTACTGTGCTGTGTTTGGCTCTAAAACCAAATTGTGAGGACGGGAGTACATTTTTTGCTATTATGTGCGGATAAATACGTTTGAGAATGAGTCTTTCACAAATTTTTGAGAAGTATGGTAATAGACTTATAGGTCTATAGGATGTTGGGAGGTCAGGAGGTTTATCCGGCTTAGCAAACATGATTATTTGTGAAAACTTCCAAAGAGTAGGGAAGTAAGATAGTCTCAAGGTAGCATTGAATATATACGTGAGTAGTATGAAGGCTTTGTTCGGTAAGCAATTAGCAACACTAGCCGTTATTAAATCGAACCCTGGAGATTTATTTCGAGAGCAATTAGAGATCATACTTTTAACTTCATTAGGTGTAAAGTATTTTTCTGGGCGAGCACTTGCCTAGGGAGAATGCAAATAATTTTCAACATCGATAATATGTTGCGGAATATGGATGTCTTCATGCGGATAAAATGTTTTAGAAAGGTGGGCTTGGAATACTTCAGCTTTTTCCGCATCTGAAACGGCAAGCGAGTTGTCATCGTTTAACAATGGGGGTGAAGCAGTTTTATATTTAAGTGACCGCTTAGTTTCCCTCCATAAACTCCCATCAGCGACAGATAGGGAGTGTAATTTTTGTTCAAGTTCATATGATTTATATTTGGCCAAAGCCTTTTTTAGTGAGTTAGCGAGTTTATTATAAGCTGTTTTGTGAGATGGGAGCCTAGTAGCTTGGTATTTAGCTCTAGCTCTTCGTTTTTCTACTATTAGGCAGCGAATTTGCTCAGATACAGGGTAATTATTTTTATAATTATGTGTTTTATTAGGCTTGGTGGCTTCCCAAGCAGCTGATTGTATTAGCATAGTCAGGTTGTTTACCGCTTCATCAATATCATGCTTGGACTTAAGTTTAATTTTTAAATCAATTCGTTGAGTAAGGATATTTTGAAATTCAATACGGTCGGTAGAAGGGGAAAAAAGTCTAGGGTGCTCAACTCGTGCAAGCACGGTGGCGGACACATTGAGTGTAACAGATGAGTGATCAGAGTTAANTTTGCTCAGATACAGGGTAATTATTTTTATAATTATGTGTTTTATTAGGCTTGGTGGCTTCCCAAGCAGCTGATTGTATTAGCATAGTCAGGTTGTTTACCGCTTCATCAATATCATGCTTGGACTTAAGTTTAATTTTTAAATCAATTCGTTGAGTAAGGATATTTTGAAATTCAATACGGTCGGTAGAAGGGGAAAAAAGTCTAGGGTGCTCAACTCGTGCAAGCACGGTGGCGGACACATTGAGTGTAACAGATGAGTGATCAGAGTTAAGATCTAGTATGTTATTAGTTAGGCAGTGTAAGTTACTTGGAATTTTAGTGACAAATATATCTAAAATATCTGGCTTTTTTGCTGGGGAAGAAGGCCAATAGGTAGGGCCCGGTGGAGCCTCTATATTGAAGTTATTTGTGTTAACAAAATTGTATAAGACATTTCCGCGAGGGTTATTTGTGCGACAACCCCAAGCACTATGTTTAGCATTAAAGTCGCCACCTATGATAAAATTATTTTTGATTTTATTAAAGTAATCTGTGAACGTAGCATTCAAAATATTATGGCGCGGAGGAGAATAAAAAGCACCTATAGTAATGGGTATGTTATTTAGCGTAACTATTATTGTACACGATTGAATATGATCAAAACAGTAATTGGTTTGAGGTTGGAAGTGTATTGAGTTTTTAATAAATATAGCAACACCACCATGTGCCGTATTATCAGGGTGATTTGCTTTAATTAGTTGGTATCCAGGTATGAAGATATGTGTATATTTAGTGAAGTGTGTTTCTGTGATAAGGGCGATGTCGATACGTTTATCATATAATACATTTTGTAAAATATTTACATGGTTTTTAAGACCATTATCATTAAATTGTAAAACTAGGAGGGACTTATTTGTAGCAGAATTATTCATTTTTTTTTGCCAATAAGCTTGAGATTACCTGAGTAAGTAGTGAGATTAATGGATTGATGAGAGTTTTAAGCTCGCTTACAAAGCTTGCCATTAGCGAATTAATATCGGGAGTAGGCAGAGGAATATTAGATTGTGGATGTTGACCTTGAGTTGCCTGAGCATACGTTTGAGGTTGGCTAGGAGGAGGATTGTTGGAAGTGGTATTGCGTGGGTGGCTATCTTGTACATTGTTAGGCTTATGACTAGAGTTTACATGTAATTTTTGATTATTTAGGTTGGTTTTCTTACGTTGCTGGAGGTTTTTGTAAACTGTGCATCCCCTGTAGTTTGCAGGGTGGTTACCTGTGCAGAGGGCGCATCGCATTGGGTCTTGACGTGAATTTGGACAGGCAGATGAAGAATGGTCATCACCGCACCGGACACAACGAGGACTATATCCGCAGTAGGCTTTGGTATGACCATAAGCTTGACAGTTCTGGCATTGACTAATAATTTTAGGCTTGTGAGGTTCTTCTATTTTTATTTTTGTGTGCAATAAGGATTCAAGTTTAAAAATCTCATTTGAGTGATCTGTTGGCTCGAGGTCGACAAAAAATAATGGCAGGGGTATTTTGCTAATTCTGTGAATAACCTGCGTAACTTGTCTGACTTCATATAAGCGAAGTTCGAGTTCACTTTTGATCATTTCCGTTGGAGTGGATGGGTGCAAGTTACGAATAACTATACGCATGGGTTTATCTTCTTTTAGCTGGAATGTATGGAATTCAGCTTCCGCATCTCTTAAGTAGTGAACTAGTGTTCTATACGCTCCTGGATTGGTAGTTTGGATTTTTAAATGATCAGCCGTTGACTTGCAGATAAAATTATCGACACCTATTAATTCAATTAGTTTTGTACAAACACCAGGGAAGTCTTCTACGCCTCGTATGAAAATTGGAGGGGGTGGTTTAGAGTAAGTGAGAACTGGATCTGGATCAGCAATTGACTGTTTTTCCTGTGCAGTAGTTTCAAAAGTTTCTTCTGTAGATTCCGGTGGTTTTAATACATCAAATCGGTTAGGAGTCGCGAATAGTTTTTTGCTTACATGTTGAAGTAGATTTGGTGACGATGGTTCTGAACTGGACGTACTAGAGTGATTGCGTTTATCACTATTAACAGGTGTCTTCGGTGACCTGGGTTTAGGATTTGCATTTGAGGTCTTGTTATTAAGATTTGCATTATTTGTATTATTATGATTACGGCTGGTCATATTTAAATGTTTAACTGTAGAATGATAAGTTTTCACGGACTGCGAAGTCGATTAATTACGCCGAGTAGCGTATATTATTATAATATTATTATAATATTAATTATTATCGTAATCGCGTGGACAAAGGTCACCGCCGCGGCGATGCCTCGTAGTGAGATTAGGTATATTATATAACCATGCACTAAATACGTATACTTAGTAAACTTAAATCTATTTCCACAAATAAAGGCTGGTTTTGGCAGCTGGTAGACACTGGGGTCAGCAATTACACTAAGAACTGAGTCGTTTGATATAAAGAACGAAAAATTCCGACAAGTTTGAGCGACATTACATTAAACAAACGCGGAGGCATGAAAAACGTGTGCATTCAGCTTGGCTGTCCGCGCGTGACT
>NW_019100898.1:0-11719 GCF_001856785.1 Myzus persicae | reverse complement strand
CCCGCCTATACGCGCCACCGCGCCCCCTACGTCATGACCGTCGGGCCACCCTCTCCCCCACCCCACCCGCCTATACGCGCCACCGGGCCACCGCGCCCCCTACGTCATAACCGTCGGGCCACCCCCTCCACCACCCCGCCCGCCTGCCTGCGCCACCGCGCCCCCTACGTCATGACCGTCGGGCCACCCCCTCCCCCACACCTATCGCCTGCGCCGCGCCCCCTACGTCACGGGGATCGGGCCACCCCCTCCCCCCCGCGACGCGGACCCGCTTATCGGGCGTCGCGACGCGTTACCACCACCGGTGGCGCCATCTCTCCGCTCGTTCTCTAACGCGGATTTTCTTCTACCGTCTATCACGATATTATAGTGCTAAAACTATTACCCTACTATATATATATATATACGTAAAAATACTAAAACATATACATATATATTAAAACCCTATACATATATATTAAAAACCTATACATACGTATTAAAAAACATATACATATATATTAAAAACCTATACATATATATTAAAAACCTATACATATATATTAAAAACCTATACATACGTATTAAAAACATATACATATATATTAAAAACCTATACATACGTATTAAAAACATATACATACATGTATAAAAACATATACATACATGTATAAAAACATATACATGCTTTTAGCAGGATACGAAGGCAAAAACTGAAGCGATTTAATTGTTTAAAGAATTCCATATTTATTCATGAAAAATATACATTATACATAATTTTATACAACTGCATGTTAGCCGACAACATCATACGATTTCGATTTACATCTACGGTCTTGACTATTATCGCGGGTATTACGTTTGACATTAAATTCATTATTAACATTTTCAATAAATTGCGCTCCTTTATATAATAATACGAACACACATTTAGGGTTGTACACGGCGTGTTGCTGCCAAACTTCGACATTTTCCTCAGCAGCGTTGAATTATTCCCTATATCACCAGATACCGGCCGCCGCCGCCGAAGCTGCCACCCGCGCACGTGTGTGTGTGTGTGTGTGTGGTATAGTTATCGCCGACCTCAGCAATATCATTATTGTTAACATATGTGTTAAGATAATATGTATATTGTAGCCGTGAATTATATATATATGTATAAATATATACACACATTGACCATATAACATATTATGATGTACCCGGATGTAGAGCGCTGACCGTTGTTAGCGGCCGATTATTTGCTAAAACGAAATGACCTACACCACGTCGAATACAGCTCAGACGGTCAACAGAGTTTAAACACGTTCCACGTCCTTGCATATTATATTCGCCTTCTCGTCTATATTTTATTATTATTATTTTACAACACTGTGCGCCGTATATTTTCGAAAATGTTTAACTGTGCGATATGTGATAAAGTGTACGTTCATAAGCGCGATCTAAACAGACACGCTAAATCCCACGATGGATCGACGAATTCTTGCGGGATATGTCTTAAGACGTTCACACGCCGGGACAAACTCAGAAACCACGTACAAAATCTCCATGGTAAGTACATTGTTTATTACGACGTCGATCCGAAAAAACCTCTGTGCCATTCATATATAGTTACTCGAACTAACATTTTCGAATTATTATTATATAATATTAGAATTCTACACATACGATGTTTTTTCGGGCTAATAACGTCTTGCTTAAATGGTAGTTATTAATTAAATTATTATTAAAATAGCGATCGCTAAAAACACTGCAGACTTCCATAACGCTGTACGGATAGGTGGCGGTGCAATGGGTAAATAATTTTTTTCTCTTATTAATAATAATAATAATAACAACAATATCTTAATATCAATAATCTATGCTAGGTCGCGCTTCAGTCATAAACTGGGCGCCCCCCACTACTACGCTGCACGTCCAGCCAGATGTTCTGACTCCGACGGTCATCTCGACTCGCCGCACGGACACACCTACCCCTCCTCCTCAAGCCTTGCCATCCACCAGCATACCGAGCATCTCGACCGAACCCCCCGCATAGGTTATCAATACCCAACCCGATGCAAGATCCCCCGGTACCACCGCACTACCACGACCGGACTCGCCCCTGTCTACCGAAGAAGGCGTGCCTTACACCGAAAATACGAGGAAAAATATCAAACGAAAAAAGGTGCGCATGCACACGGTCAATACACCCGGGTTCGTCGAGATCGAGTCTTCACTTAACCGTGTGGTAGTGTGGTATTTTAGGAAGAATGTAGATAACGTAGCTAGTTATCGCGCTTTCCTCACATCGATAGAGTCAGAATTAATTGCAAAATTATGCGAATGCACGCGTATTCATCCGATAAAGTACAATATTAAATTAGAGGCTACCTACGTCGTGCCTAACGTGGCTAATAGCGCGCAGAATCGTGCGTTTAAGACGTCGGCAAAGGAATTATATGCACACAGCAATGTCGCAAGTTCGGTCGATCGAAATTTTACGAGGCTCCTGGCCGAAGAAGACGCGTACGAGGGGAAAGGTAGCGGGTTCGCCTTGTCACACATCGACGGCTTGCTCTTGGGTGTGTACGAGTACACGCCTTTGGGTGGATCGTCGTACTTGCCATTACCGGAAAGCATACTCAGTCGGAAAGCTGTCGTTAATCCTAAGAATGTCGACCAACAATGCTTTAAGTGGGCGATTTTGGCAAAACACGTAGCGCAAGATAATCGCACACGAGTAGGAGCGAATTATTCTAGCGAAGAACACCGCTATGACTTTTCCGCGCTATCAATCCCCACCCCAGTGTCAGAAATAAAATTATTTGAGCGAGCTAATCCCGGTACGTCAGTAAATGTATACGGTGTAATGAATTGCAAAAAATATAAAAATAAAAAATCTTCAACGCAATCGCTCGCGTATCCGCTGAGGGTGACCGACAATGAGCTGGCGAATCATTTCGACTTGTTGCTGATTACCGGGAAGAATGGTGAAAATCATTACGCATACATTTCCAATTTTTCGCGGTTAGCCAGCCTCCAAAAAAATAATCGCGAGCATCGTTTATTTGTATGCAAAAAATGTTTCACCAGCTTCGACGACCAGCCTTTAAAATATAAATTACACGGCGAGCGAGCTTTGGCGATACATCGTTTGGTGTGCGGTGCACACAAGCCGGTATTACCTTTAATGCCTAAAGAAGGGGATACGCTAGAGTTCAAGTCGTGGTGTAAGACGGAACGTCTCCCGTTCGTAGTGTACGCCGACTTCGAAGCTCTTCTCCTGAAAACCGCACAGAAACACGGTGCGAATACTACGGCGATCCACACGCACCATCCTATGAGCTACGGATACTTAGTAGTCGCAGCGGAGGGCGTGCCAATGGAGTTGTTCGAGCAGTTTGGAATTCCAAGGACTCCCGTCGTTTTTCGCGGCTCCGTGACCGACGATGATGTGTCCGAGCGATTTGTCCGGGCAGTCCTCGACGTGGGCGAGAGAATAAGCAAGTTATATAAGACGGTCAACGTACCAATCATCATGAGTGTCGATGATTGTCGCTTGCACGCGAGCAAAGCGTTGTGCGACTTGTGCTTGAACATTTTCACCGAACAAAATTGTAAAACTGCACACCACGACCACTTATCTGGACGTTTTTTGAAAACTTTGTGTAACTCGTGTAATCTTAAATTGAAAACACCGAAATTCGTACCGTGCTTTTTACACAATCTTTCAAACTATGATTCGCATTTTATCGTTTCACATTTGTCATGTAATAATAACGCGATTTCAGTGATAGCTAATAGCGAAGAGAAGTTCATTTCGTTCTCAAAATATATAAATAATACGTTTTCTATAAGATTTATCGATACGTGTCGATTCATGGCTTCGAGTTTGGCTAACCTAGCGGAGAACTTAACGACAACAAACTTCACCAAGTTTCGCGAAGTTGCGAAAGTATTCACCCCGGCGGAGATGTCGCTGACCACACGGAAAGGAGTGTTTCCGTACGAATATGTTGATTCGTGGGACAAGTTGAACGAGACGACCCTACCGCCCAAGATCGACTTCTTTAGCACGCTGACTGAGACACACGTCCGCGACGAGGACTATGAACACGCTACTAGGGTGTGGGATCATTTCGCCTGTCGCAACCTTGGCGATTACAGTGACCTATACCTGAAAATAGACGTCCTGATCAGCGCTGATGTGTTTGAGAATTTTCGCGAGCTGTGCATGTCAACGTTTCACCTGGACCCGGCACAATATTACACCTCTCCCGGGTTCAGCTTTGACTGTATGTTAAAATTCACTTCGGTGAAACTTGAACTTTTAAACGACTTTGAGAAAGTTTTGTTTCTCGAAAGCGGTATGCGCGGTGGCTTGGTGCAGGCGAGCAAACGCTATGCTAAGGCTAACAATTTCAAGACGCCCGGATACCGAAACGATGAACCCGGCACTTGGCTCGTATACCTGGATGGTGATTATAATTATAATATATATATATATATATTGTATGAATATTAATTGTTGTTGTTGTTGTTTTTTATGTATATAGCTAATAATTTATATGGTTATGCGATGGGAAAATACATGCCGATTAGTGATTTTACGTGGTATCCGGGAAATCCCGAAGTGGCGTTGGCCCAGCTCGAGTGGATGACGGAAACTGATGATTTTGGTAGAATCTACGAAGTCGATTTATTCTATCCACAAACTTTACACGACTCACAAAATGATATGCCGTTCTTACCGCACGCTAGCATACCACACTGATCCACTGTCCGAAAGCTGATGGTGACATTCCTACGAAAAGAACACTACGTCGTTCATTATCTAAATTTGAAACAGGCCATGGCCCATGGTGTAGTAGTCGAAAAGGTTATTATTATAATTATTATAATAATAATAATTATTATTATTATTATTTATAGCTGATTTATGCATTCCAGGTACATCGAGTGTTGGAATTCCGTCAATCTCCGTGGCTAGCTCCGTATATCGCGCTCAACACTGAGATGAGGAAACGTGCCACCAATAAGTTTGAAGAACAATTCTTCAAAGATTTAAATAACTCCGTGTTTGGTGCGTTAGATTATTTTCACTTCAACTTTAAACTTTAAGCATAATTTCATTATTATTCCTCTATAATATAATAGGAAAGACTATGGAGAATATGAGACGTCGTGTAAAGCTTGAACTCGTAACGCGGCCTGATAGACTACGAAAGCTTATCAACCGTCCGACGTTTAAACATTGTACAATTTATAACGATAATTTCGCCGCGGTCACTCTAGACAGCAAAGTAATCGATTTCTGTAAGCCCATTTACATCGGGTTTGTAGTACTCGAACTAAGCAAAGTTCTGATGTACAATTTTCATTATGACGTGATGAAACGGCACTACGGCGAAAATATTAAATTGTTATACACCGATACAGGTATGCATTGAATACTATTAATACCTTAAATAAAAAAATATAATATTATAATAATAACTATTATTATTATAGATTCGCTTTTCTATCAAGTGGCGACTAAAGATTTTTACGATGACTTGATCAACAATCCGAACTTGATGCTGTGCACGGACACCTCTAATTTGCCGACTGATCACAAGGGTTACGCGGGCGCTCGGAAAAGGATTCCAGGATTATTTAAGGACGAGGCCGCAGGCAAAACTATCTACGAATTCGTCGCGCTGCGCGCAAAGTCATATGCCTACGACATGGAGTAGGAAGTAACAATTCGTGCGAAAGGCGTTATGAGACACGTGATCAGAAATCACCTCACGCTCGCCGACCATAAACGTTGTTTATTCGCCAATGCGGACGACGACGACGACGACGTCGCGGAATCCGACGAACGCGACGACGAGTTTGACACGCACATGGGGAAAATGATCGCGGCTGATTGTGCACGAAAAGCCGTCGCGCGGATACACCGGAACGTCGCAGCGCCACCGATGCATTCCTCACCGGCACCCATCATACACCCGTCGCACTGTTACAGCTATATGCCTTTCACGCCGTATAGGGAAAATATCTCTATACGTTCGTTCAACCACGAACTTCGTACGATCAAAACTATGAAGCTCGTCTTAAACAGGGCAGACGATAAACGACATATTCTACGCGGTAGAATAAACACGCTCGCGCACGGACATTACCGTGCGATATAATGAATTATTGTTATTATTATTATTATTATTATTATTATTATTGTTATTGTTAAATTACCTCATATCTGTATATTATAGATATATTATATATAGAATTTGTATATATTGTACAATCTTGAAATACGCTCGTTGTATATATAAAAATATGTGAATGTACGATGCTAACTAAAATATTATATTAACACCGTTTTTATATTTAATCTCGTTTTTTTAAATTATTATTATTATTTTAGTATCGCAACCTAATCTTCTCATCCTTATCATATTTTACCTCATCTTTATCTTCTCATCCTTATCTAATCTAATACTCACCCTTATCTTACCGAGGTCTCGTCAACATTATTATTATTATTATTGTATTATTATTATTTTTAAAAAACCCCCGCCCATTCGCGGTGTGATAAGAAGCGGGGCGAGGATATTTGATATGCCTACATATACGGTGTTCTGATGGCTAGCACTTCTCCGTCAGTCAGTCAGTCAGTCAGACTTTGGAGCTAAACATTTACTCGCGTGTAATAGTGATATATTAATATGTCGTCAGAGGAGTGTTCGTTTTTCAACCATGTCCCCAAGACTCGATGCGTGGTAAGTTTTATAATTTTGTACCACTCTACTAAAATTAAAATTTATTTTATTTCATTTTTAGTCACCTAATTTATTCGCGGAATCGCACGATCCGCGCAATTACACGTTACAAGTAGTCAAAGTCGAAAAACCCTCCGACAATTATTCGTTTGGGTTTCATGCAGGACAGAGATTTCCGTGGAAATCACCAGACTCGAGCTCGCCGTTACCTATGCTACACCTGATATCTGGACAATTCCCCGACAGTGGAGAAATATTAAGTGAGTCTTAATATATATATATATAAATAAATTTGCTACTTTTAGTTTTTTTTTTTTTTTTTTTTAAAATAAAAACTAAATCGCGTGTCATATTTTCAGACGATGCACAGTCTTTTCATCCGAGCGGCATTCATTTGTGGGATGACAGCCCCCCTAAAGAAACTCTTCATTGGAAAAAAATATTGATGTTGAAATTTGACACGGATATGTATAATTATAATCCTATAATGTTATTTAAATAAAACTGTTTGGCGGTAGCGAGAAAATACGACTGATTTAATATTCGATGGCCAACGGTCAGGCGCCCGAAATTATCGTCATCGACGGCCGCTCCCACCTACACCGTTCGGCGTGCGCAATATTGAGAGGGTACACCGATTGATATACACACATGTGTAAATTACAGTGAAAAGGCTCGATCTCCGGGCGGATCCTGCGCGTCGTATACCGGGATGTATCGGACACCGCCACCTATGCCGAGCGGCGCGCGCAATATTGAACTGGTTGACCGATTAATATACATGTGTGATGTGTATCGAGAAAAGGCTTGATCCGTGAGCGGATCCTGCGCCTCGCATAGCTAATCGTAATGCACTGTTTTAACCGTATATATATATATATACGGTATATACCATATATATATGGTCAAAGAGGGTCGACCATGCGCATAGTATGGCAAGTCGCAATGTATAGTATTGAACACGATCGAACCTAAGGCCCTCCTCATAGCCACGGGTACATCGATTGATGCACACATGTGTGAGCTGATCCTGCGCGTCTCATATAGCTAATCGAAATGCACCGACTCGACCACACACACATATATATATATATATATATTAGGGTCAAAGAGGGTTGACCTTGTGCATGGTATTAATAATCACAATGTATAGTATTGAACACGATCGACTCTAAGATATTTGTGTAATAAAACGCAGTACACGATTATAGAGTATAATATATATTTTATTTCAGAAATATTATATACAGCAATTAAATTATATAATATAATATAATATAGTATATTATATTTTCAAGTATTATTTTTAAACCATTTCAATAATGTAAAAACTCGATTATATGTACATTGTGAACGATCTAAATCCTTATGATATAAACAACACGGTTGACGGTCTATATTTTCGTTTAACTGTCCGTGTAGTTGGTCTAGTCGCGGACAATCCAAATCCTCGCCCATCTCGTGAATTTTGACATCGGGAAGGAAGACTTGTATGATCTGACGCTTTTCTTCGCCTTTTACGTAAATGCATTCGAAATTTAACGATTTTAAAATCTTTCCTATTTCCGAATACTCTACGTCCCCGCAAACCGACGACAGTTGATGGTAATTGTGAAAAAACGGTTCCACGACAAAATATCCCGGTAAAAATATCCCGGTCAAAATATCCCCGACAAAATATCCCTAAACCAAAATATCCCCGACAAAATATTCCATGACAAAATATTCCGCGTAAAAATATCCCCGACAAAATATCCCCGACAAAATATAATATAATAGCTGTTGCGATTAGAAGTAATAATCGCACTTTATCTAATCTAGTAATAGGTATTCGTTATTTTGATAATGGTATTATAGTGTCATTTTATATCATTACCTACGTCCTACAGTGCGTGTCGTGAGCATTTAACAGTCTTAAATCAAATTTTTTAAGTAACAATTTTTATTTAATTATAAAATGCAAGAATTTGTTAAAAGCCAAAAAGGCAATAATTTACTAATATTTGAAGGATATTTATTCAGTATACACCGAAAGAGTGAAGAAAAAATAATTTGGCGTTGCACTGAGTATAAAAGAAAAAAATGTTTGACAAGATGTTACACAACTACAGACGACGAATCAGGTTTGTTGATTTATGATTAAATTTTAGGACGTGGATATAATAATATATATTATAATAAATATATAATAATAAAATATAAGAACTTTCGATACCATTGATCTTATAATATTATATGTGTAATCAACAAAACCCCTTCTTAAACCATGTGTAAAAATATATTACGGTTTTATCAGATTTTTAAGTAATATACAATTGATGACAATTGTAAAACGAATACTGCTCTTACGATTAATCTCAATAGGCCTGGATATAATAATATTTGTCATATATTGTCAAAATTTTTTCGTAGGGGAATTTCTTGGTAAGAGAGGAGATCATGAACACGCTCCAGATGCAGCCGGATTAGAATCAAAGAAGGTAATAGAACGAATAAAAAAAGCTAGTGATTCTAATCAGACAACAAGAAATATTATAAGCGAGGCATTTTCTCAGTCATCTATGCCAATTGCAGCTAGGTTACCTTCAACTGTTGCGCTTAGTCGAACAATTCAACGTTCTCGAAATCGAAATAATGTACCTCCACCCAACCCTGTAACTGTTGATTCTTTAGTAATACCTAGCGAATACACATTAACTCTAAGTAATTTACCTTTTTTGCTATATGACAGTAAAAATAATGAAAATTGGGATATTAATAACAGAATATTGATATTCACAACAAATGAAAATTTAAATATACTGAATGACTCCGAAATATGGTTCGCAGATGGAACGTTTAAATCTGTACCCAATATATTTAACCAACTGTATACTATTCACGGTAATATTGACTGCACTGTATATCCACTTATATATATATTAATGTGTAGTAAAAACGAAAATAGTTATTCCGAAGTACTAAATCAAATTAATATACTCAAACCAAATTTACAACCAAATGCTATTGTGATAGATTTCGAACAAGCATTTATAAAATCATTTAAAGAATTATACACTGATGTTAAAATACATGGATGTTTTTTTCATTTTACCCAGTGCTTATGGCGAAAATTGCAATCGTGTGGATTAAAGAATAGGTATTCTACAGACGCAATATTTTCCCACGAAATAAAAAAATTATCGGCTCTCGCTTTTGTACCCGTTGATAATGTTATTTTTGCATTTGAAGAACTAATTAACTCCGACTACTACGTAGATAATGAAGAAGAATTACGAACAGTTGTTGATTATTTTGAAGACACGTGGATTGGGAGACCAACACGTGGTGGTAGGCGAAGAACGCCTACTTTTCCAATTAAAATATGGAATATGTTTGATGCTGTAATGGAAGGCTCTCCCAGGACAAATAACTCAGTAGAAGGATGGCACAGAGCGTTTAATTCTGCACTGGCAGCTAACCATGTAACAGTGTGGAAGTTCATAAATATGTTAAAGCGAGAACAAGGTCTGCAGGAGGCCAAAATGGAGCAGCAAACAGCTGGTGCACCTCAACAAAAAAAAAAGGCGAAAATATAAAAATTTGGACGAGCGGTTAATTGCTGTTGTAAAAGGATATGAGGAAACTAATAACAATAAATATTTAAAATCAATAGCACATAACTTAGTATTATAATAAGTAAAAGTATAATAATTTTTGACGAAAAACATACCATTTTAATATATTTTTAAAAATGTTTTAATTAATTTTTTGTATTATATAAATGTATTAATATCTTCATGTAACTTATATTATAATAATAAGTGTAATCATTTTTGACGGAAAACATACCATTTTAATATATTTTTAAAAATATTTTAATTTATTTTTTGTATTCAGTAAATGTTATTTTAATTAATAAGTAATAATAACGCGGGATATTTTGTCAAGGATATTTTTACGCGGGATATTTTTTCATGGAATATTTTGTCGGGGATATTTTGGTTTAGGGATATTTTGTCGGGGATATTTTGACCGGGATATTTTTACCGGGATATTTTGACGTGTCACCTGAAAAAACCACATGTTGATAGCATTGACTTTTGATGAATTTTCACGCGTTCGAGTATATTTAAAAATCCAGTGTTGACTAGCCCAACCGTCTATGTCCACTATAGACATTTCTTTTATCAGGTACTTAGAGTTCGGACCCAGCACACACTGAATATCCAGAATAGCCGACGCCATCATACTCGTTATATTATAATATTTATATATATATATTATTATTATTATAACGTCTTACTAGCGGCGAACTTCAATGAGTACTGATATCCATCGACTCTATCCTCGAGCATAACTATCCTGGTGTTTGCGCGCGTCAAGTTAGTTTTCAAATCTTGGATGTTTTTACTAGCAATATCGGCGGATTTGATTAGAGATTCAATATAAACTGAAAACAAATACTATTGATTACGTGCGAGTATCGTTGACCGACCAAAACGGAAAATCAATCGATTTTCGGGGTGAAACTGTGAACGTTAGACTCCTTATAAAAAATGGGTTTGAAGTTTAACGTCGATAAATACCCGATCAACAATGCCGACTCTCGCATTAAAGCTACGGTGGTTGATAGACACGCATCACAGTACACCAGTGGGGTCGTTCGTAAAAAAGTAAATAATATTAATAAAAAGCTGACATTGGAAAATCGCAAATTTTTACGTTTAATTGCCAACAAGTAGAATCTATTCCTTAACACTATGGACAGATCTTTCTTGGATGTGGGTGGGGCGTATGTCAACGAAACACCGATACGAGAAATGTTTTTACATTCTTTTTTACCGTTTTCGTCATCCGCGCTAAACATCGGTGATGAAATTCGCATATCCATTCAGAATCGTGATGCCTATACGTTACCGAGCGATAGTTTTATCTATATAGAGGGTAAAATAACGAAACCTGATGAACTTAAAACTGAGATATCTATCGCGCACAACGGTTTAACGAAT
>NW_019100897.1:14394-23164 GCF_001856785.1 Myzus persicae | reverse complement strand
TGACACGGTACGTAACGGCGACCAGTACAAAGTACAGGCACCGTTGCGACCCAGTCTACACTTTGTCAACCACCACCACGGGCGACGACACCGTCGACTCTCCCACCTCTAAGGCGGGATGGGAAGACAGGTCGTACGAGTACCGGCCGCCGGCGCTCGACTCTCTCTCTTACGCCGATCGTCGAACTGCACACGCCAGCACCTCCGATCGCCGTATCACCAACCTCATAAAACTATACACCATAGTCACTTTCATTACGTGCACACAAATTGTACTTTTTTTTTTCTTTGGCGTCTGAATAAATTCATTTATACCAGAACCAGTGGTCGTCGTTCTTTTTTTTTGTTGTTCGTTGGTTACACTTCAAGACCGGCTCACCGCAATCTATACCAACCGCCGTAGCCGTGTCAACCTGTCAAAAAGACCGTGTGCGACTAAACTCGGTATCAATTTTGTTACGTATTATTTTCGTCGGCATACAATTTTAAATGGAAAAACCAACAAAAACAATATATCTAGTCACTTACCTCTTATCTCTTCGAACGTTGCAATATTTTCGTTTATTTTCGCCGACAGTCGACTTAGTGGGAGAAATTAGATCTCAAAACCGCGCACACGGTTGTTTCGGTACCTATTATATTTGACAGCCGACATTATTTCGGGTTTTTCTTTTTCATTACGTACTTTCCACACGCGTCACAGGTGCATTATTCAAAAGGTATGATATTTTATATTAGTTGATGTTTATGTTGATTATATTATATTTATTATATATTATAATTTGTAAGTATTATAGTATTAGTATTTATACTATAAGTATTATATTATATTGATTATATTAGGTAATATAATACTATATTTGTTATAACATAGGACATAATGAATACAGAACAAATTACTGGATGGTTAGGAGAGAATATAAGTGAGGATGTAGATTTGTTAGAGTTTGATGACGGGAATGAATCAGATAAAAGTAACAATGAATTCGTTGAGAACACTAATCATAACTCAAGTTCTGAGGAATCTGATGAGGAATGTGTAGAAAATTTAAATTTATGGTTTTCGGGTCCACAATACGTGAGCAAAGATGAAAAATCTTATTGGAATATACATCAACCTCCTAAAAATACCCGCACAAGGTCACATAATATAATTAGACAGCTGCCGGGTGTAAAAAAAAATGCTCAAAATGCTAAAACTATAGAAGATGCGTGGACATTATTTTTTCCTGATAATATGCTAGAACAAATTTTCAAATACACTAATAAACGATTAGATAAGTTTAGATCTAGCTACGCTAGAGAAAGAGATGTTCTTCCAACTAATTTGATTGAAATAAAGTCAGTTATCTTGCTGGAGTGAAGAAATCTGCGCACATAAATTTAGATGAATTTTGGCACACTGATGGCACGGGCATAGAACTTTTTCGATTAGTTATGTCTTTACGTAGATTTCGTCTTCTTTTGCGCGCATTACGTTTTGATGACTCTGATACACGTGAAGATCGAAAAAAACTTGATAAAGTGGCACCAATCAGGGAAATGTTTGATGGATTTATTGATAGGTCTAAAAATTACTACAATCTTAGTTCAAATGTAACTATAGATGAAATGTTAGAAAGTTTTCGTGGGCGTTGTTCTTTTCGTCAATATATGCCGAACAAGCCTGCGAAATATGGTATAAAAGTGCACGCGTCAGTCGATTCTGAAACATACTATGTATACAATATGGAAATATACGCAGGTCAACAACCAGAAGGTCCGTATAAAGTAGATAATAGTGCAAGCGCGGTAATCAAAAGATTGATAGCTCCCATATCTAAGTCTGGAAGGAATATTACTTGCGATAATTGGTACACTTCATTTCCTCTGGCAAATGACCTACTAAAAATTCATAATTTGACAATGGTCGGGACTGTGAGAAAAAATAAAAGGGAAAGACCTCCATTATTTACTCAAAAACTAAAAGAAAGACCCATCAACTCAAGTATTTTTGGGTTTCAAAAAATATGACTTTATTGTCTTATAAAGCGACACAAAATAAGATAGTGTTGTTATTATCAACCATGCATCATAGTGATGAAATTGACCAAGATTCTGGGGAAATTTGTAAACCTGAAATCATAAATTATTATAATTCTACAAAAGGCGGAGTTGATACTGTGGATTTTATGAAAGGAAATTATTCCACAGCTAGAAATTGTCATCGATGGCCAATGACAATTTTTTTTTCGTTGTTGAACATTGGTGTCATAAATAGCCAAATAATATATACAAATAATACACGACATATTTTACCAAGAAAAAAATACATCGCTGATTTAGCAAAAGTATTAGTTCTGCAAGAAATGAAAAAAAGAGTACAAACTCAAAGTATTCCGATTCAAATAAAAAATAGAATACATGAGATTACTGGCACAAAACAAGAAAAATTTGAAAAACAAGGTGTACCAGGAAGATGTGGTTATTGTGATTGGCGAAAAAATAGAAAAACTAAAACTGTATGTGGAATATGTGAAACATATATTTGCAAAGAGCATAGTGGACAAACAGTATGTGTTAACTGTCAAAATTCAATTGAGGAACATTCAGAATAATATCAAAACCGTATCGTATTCAAACATATTCATTCAATAAAATTATTTTTCATTTATTTTCATTTTTATCTTAAGTATTATAGTTCATTAATACCAATTTATATTGTAAAATATAATAAATAAATAAAATATAATTTTTGTAAATTATTAATAAATGCATTTGTATGTAAAATGTTAAAAAAAAATATGAGATATAAGTTAACGGTCAAAAAGACCTTGTGCGACCACATGTGTTGCATACAATGGTGCGACTCATGGCGGGTTAAATACTTATTAATATAATTCATTTTTTCATTATAAAGGTTTTTCGTGTTCGTTGTTATATAGAATTTATGTTATATAATTAGTATAATTAGTATAATAATAAGTCTCCCCAGAATATTTACTCACGAGCCCCTACTGTTGGTACACGCAAACGGGATTAAATTTGAAAATGTGTATATTTATTCTAAAACATTAGATCAAGCTAAATATGTATTGCTTGATAAGATTTTGAGCGGTGTTCCGGGCGTTAAATTATTTAAATTCAGCGATAACGAAACGGTGATTCAGCCAGAAAAAGCTCTACCTAATTCAGTTTTTGTAAAATTCAGTTTAGTTGTAAAAACTAAAAATCACGGCATCATCCGATCATACTTCGCGAGATCTAGACACAACCTTATAGACGTGTGTTATTTAGCGCAGTCGTATTCACGCGTACCGAAACAGTTGATCCGTGACAACGCTGATTTTATAGTGCTCTTCAAACAAGATGAAACGAATTTAAAACACGTTTACGACGAACATTGTACTGGCGATATTAAATACTCGGAGCTTAAAGATTTTTGCATGACGTGTTGGAGGGGTGGGAGATTCGAATTAGTCGTTATCAGTAGCGAAAATGAGCTCGACAGCGGGCGTTATAGGTATGGGTTCGATACTTTTGTAGTTATATAATAAGGCGCTCGGTGAAAATCTACTACCTTAACTCAAGATCATGGATACAACGAATAGCTCACCATTATCTACGTCTACGGTATTGTGGGATATAATACAAGCGAGAGCGAATATAAAACAGAAATATAAAGAATTACAAACTGATCGATTTGAAACGGAAGTGGCAATAAATAATACGTTTAGTTCCATTATCGACCCGCTGAATGAAATAAGGTCAGACATCAAAAGGAAACCTTCTAAGGGCGTATCGTCGCCGCCGTCGACGGCACGCGCGGATTCTATTGTGAATAGTTTCACGCTCCCTACAACAATCCTCACCGACAACGTTTAAGGATTTGAATGCATGTTTTGGACAAAATATACGGACCTAGAAAATTATCTAGTGATGTATTCGAATTGGGTAATAAAGAAATACAATTTATCTATGTCGAGGTACGCAAAGAAGGTGATACACAAACATACCAGGTAACGGCGGGACTCATTTATTATTCCTCAAATCACCGGTGTTGGAAAAATACACGCAAGCGGATTTAAATGCATATAAACTGATTTTAACTAGGACATCGGTGCACAAGACATCGGACGGTTCGCGTATTCGCAAATCCAAAGGACAGAAATCTAGTCTAATTTCGAATTTGTTTTCGAGGAGAAGTAATATTATTAAGGGTGCGGGTATTAATATGCGATTACAAAAACACAATATCACTTATTGGAACGATCCTAACGAGTTGGTTGACAGACTACGTATATTGTACTCGTCTCTCGCGGCCGGTAATACTGGTGTTCGTAACGAGATAATATCGATTTGCGAAGAGTTGGTCGAGGCTAAAATATTGAAAAAAAATACTCAATGTCTAAGCGCGCGATCGCGGTCGAACTTGATGCGCCTGCCCGGAGAAAATACCCGATGCATCAATATTCCACCGTGAATAAATCATATAGATATATACTGTGTATTATCGACTGTTTCACCAAATACTCGTGGGCTGTTGGTTTGAAGACGAAGAAAGGCGAAGAAGTCGCTGCGGTGGCTAGTAAAATTTTCACACAGAATAGTCCTAATCTATTACACGTCGATCAGGGGTGTGAATTCTACAATAAACATTTCGAAGCTTTAGTTAAAAAACACAATATCAAAATGTATAGTACGTTTAGCGCGGTCAAGGCGTCTATCGTAGAAAGATTTAATCGCACGCTGAAACAGCGAATGTTTAAAGAATTCACTAGCAGAGGTTCACGCACGTGGATCACGATTTTACTGTCGTTAATCGATGACTATAACACCTGCTCTACCCGATGCCCACCCGTCAGGGGTAACACTGAAACACGATGTCGTGAAAACTGGAAAAATAAAATTTAGCGTTGGAGACAAAGTCTGCATTAGCGTGTACAAGGGTGTTTTAACCAAAGGATATTTACCTAATTGGTCTACGGAAATATTTACTTTTATTAAAGTGAATAAGACTACGCCGAACACATTTATTCTTCAAGATTATACAGGCAGTCCTATAGCTGGGGGTTTTTACGCCGAAGAAATACGCAAAACAATGTTGCCCGACGATTATCTGGAGGAAAAAGTAATTCGCACCAAGGGTCGACGTGTATTTGTTCGTTGGTTAGGTTTTACGGACGAACATAATAGTTGGATAAATAAGGCAGATCTTAAAATATAAGCACAGTTACCGCGGGGCAATGGATGCATTTGGAGGTTCGCCGACCAGTCGGCTGAATAAAACCAGAGCGGATATGGATGAAAAATACGAAAAAGAGCTCGCCTCACACGTTAATTTAATCGAGATAAATGCGGGGAAAATCACCGCGTTAAATGATGAGCTTACAAAGGAACTAGCCATACATAGTAATTTATCTGGGGCGAACGAGAAAGAAATATCGATGATCGACGGAGAGGCTCAGGTAGTTGAAATGAAAATAATGCATTTAGAATCAACGCTCGTACCGGCAGTCGAAAAATAATTTACTGAAACCAATAATAAAATTGAATCTTATATGGAAACCGTTGAGATTATAAATAAAAACATCAAAGATTTGAAAACTAACTTGGCGTATGCATTTGCCAGGATAGTTATACTCGAGGATAGAATCGATGGGTATCAGTATTCATTGAAAACTCCTTTTAGCAAGTCTTTATAATATATATCTGTATATTATAATATAGCAATGGGAATCGCACGAATTATGTCGTCAGCTATTCTAGATATCCATTGTGTGCTAGGTCCGAACTCGAAATACATGATAAAAGTAATGTCTATAGTCGACATAGACGGGTGGGCTAGTCAACATTGGATTTTTAAACATACTCGAACGCGCGAAAATACGTCAAAAGTCAATACTGTCAACATGTGACTGTTTCGCAATTACCATCGACTGTCGCTGGTTTGTGGAGACGTTGAGTATTCGGAAATAGGAAAGATTTTAAAATCTTTACATTTCGAATGCATTTATGTGAAAGGTGGAGAAAAACGGCGGATCAAACAAGACTTCATTCCTAATGTCAAAATTATAGAGATGGGCGAGGATTTGGACTGTCCGCGACTAGACCAACTACACGGGCAGTTAGCCGAAAATATACATCTCCAACCGTGCTGCTTATACCATAAGGATTTAGTTCGTTCACAATGTACACATAATCGAGTTTTTACATTGCTGAAATGGTTTAAAAATAATACTCGAAAAAATAATATTATATATAATTTAGTTTTTGTAAATAATATTTCTGAAATAAATGTATATTATATCATATAATCGTGTATTGCGTTTTATTACACAAATATATGTGTGCTTATATATATATATATATATATATAATTCACATTTGAGATTCTATACAGTCTCGCATTTCATAACACGTCTTCTACAAATAAATTGTAGATAAATATATAATTGACGTTTCTGTATACACGATATCTTCTAAATGGTTATGATTGGGTTCGATTATTGTGTTTCCCACATAAACAACCGTTTTCATTAGCTACATCTGGGCTGACCTATAGCCGGGGTGCTCATTATCTGACGGCGACGGTCAACCCGCCAGCCGCGTGTGATCGAAGCAACACATCCGATTAGCTATACGATGCGCGTGATCTCCTGGAAGGTCAACTCTTATCCACACATGTGTGCATCAATCGCAGGATCCGTTAAATATTGCGAGCGCAACGATCGATTTTGGGTGGGAAGTGAATTTTAAATCAGTCGTATATTTTCGCCACCACGAAACAGCCATCTCTTAATTAACAGACGTTAATTTTTTTAGTTTTGAATACGTTAACATTTATATTTTAACCATATCAACCCATCATTGCACCGCTCTAGACACGTCTTCTAATAATTATAAAAGTGAGTAAATTTAATTAATTAATTAAAGAACATATATATATATATATTCAACTGCGTCGCGCATCGTTTTTGTTCAATATTAAGTCTTTTTTTTTTTTTAGTACTAACTCAAAGCAAACGTCTTCGTCCAGTTCATCTCCACCTTTATTCATCAATAATATACAGAAAATAAAGTGAGTTAATTTAATTTTTATTTAAATTATAAAAATTTATCTATTCGCGCATACGCACGCGTTTAGACAATTTATTTTTTATCTAATTTTTTTTTTTTTTTTTCTACCCTCAGCGTATTATGGCTTTCCTCCAGAACTTCAGAACTCCAGAACAGAAGAGTCAAGTCAACAATGTGAATCTCTCAATTGGCAAACTTCGAATGAACGAACCATACCCCGTGCGCACAATGAAAAATGTGGACACAAAGTTTGGCCGTGCCGTATCTTGCGTTCTGATAGATGTAGCGAACACGAGAACAATCAATGTCTTTCTACCAAAAGCTATCCAAATGGCAGACGAGGATATCGCCGGGTAAAATCTTGGTGCTGTACTGCCGGTAAGCGTTATATACCGGGGGTTGAATAAGAGGAGTTTTACTATCGATTTCGAATGAAATCGATAGTAAAACACTTTTCTATGTACATTATACACAGTTTATTTAATTATTATAAAAATATTTACAATTATGTTCAATAAAAAATGTTTACATATATGTTTTATATATATTTTATCTCGACCCTATAATGTTAATATTTTTCTAAATCGATGCAAACGAAAGATATATTTTATATACATTTAACAAGTTATATAAGGTATTTATATACATCAAAATAATAAGTGGTGGTGGTTTTTAAAAATATTTTATTTTATATATATAAGGTTATTATATTATTTAATAATCGATATTTTTAAACGCATTTAATGAGTGGTATACATTTCAACAAGTAGTTGTGTAATATAATTATTCTCTCCGAGATTATATGTTGTCTTTGATATAGACTTGACGTGATAGTAATATTAATTGGTATAGAAATCTGTATGGAATATTTAAAAAATAAAATAAAATAAAAAGTCTAAAGTATTTTTATCAGGATATTTTATTTACACTAATAATTATTTCTACATAAAATTATTTATTATTTTTTTTTTCCAATGTACAATTCTGTACACACGGCTCTCGTCGTACCTGCCTCCATCGGAGTAATCACTCAGATGAAATGATTGGGCGTCGTCTGAAAATATAAGATGTGATTCAAAAAAAAAATATATATTAATTTTATTTATATATGTCATTAAGAGGCCGTTCTGGTAGAAGTGAAAAATATACAACGCTCAAGAGATGGCGTTGTGCGCCGTATCGCCGCCGTCGCGGCAGGCCGTAACCACGCCCATCGTCTACGGGACCTGGTCCGCGAGTAATTATTGCGGGAGCGGTACATCATTATTTCACAGACGACCGTGTGGAACGTTTCGCGTCGATACTGTTGACCGCTGCGTAAATTGTGGCCCGTGTATTTCTTATGTAGGTAATAGCTTGCGGCGCACAAGTCGCGACCTATTTATTAATTAAAGCTCCTGTTTGCTTACAATTATCAACCAATAAATAGAGCACAACAAATTAATATACACCATAACTCGATTTATACTTCTAGCCCAATTACTTTTTAAAATACATATAAAATAATAATGTTTCATTACGATTTTTAGTAAATACCTATGTCGCGTTTTTTACGTTATCGCAATTTGCTGTATGTTTTTCCTCATATCATAAAAAACCATCTGTAAAAACTAAACATATTCATATTATTAGAATCAATATAAATTCTATACTTTGGTAATCACATATCATAAATAATATATGATTTGACGTGTATTATCAAAATAATAAG
>NW_019100897.1:0-14021 GCF_001856785.1 Myzus persicae | reverse complement strand
AAATTGTTCAATCCATTTATATACTAATACATAAACAAATAAATAATCTGTAATAATATACTAATTAAATGTATAACAATTTTAGGATGTGAGATTTTTAGTTGGTGTAAGACACGGCGAGCAGAATAATAATAATGTACGAAACTACGAAATATAAAATTCAATATGGGTATTATGAAAACAATTCTGTCACCAACATAATAATTATTGTTTTCGTACCGATTATTTATAAACGGCAAGCGGGCCGGTCGCGATAAGAACTATGGTGCGGTATGGCTACAGTCGAGCGCGGGGTAGTGGTATGAACACTATTTTTGAACGCTGCCGCTATAGTCAGTTCAGCAGCACACGACGGCTGTTAAATCGTGTTTTTCTTACCGAAAACATGGTTTCGTACTTCAAGTTTTCCTCAGCCCTCATTGGTCGTAGAAACATGATTTTTTCACCAAAATAAACGTGAGAAGTTCCTTTAGATTTTGTCGTGCCAGATTTTTGATATCTATTTTTGTCTATTTTATATAATTTTTTAAAAATTGTGAAAATTTTGAAATTTTCAAATGCAAATATAATCGGTTTGAAAAAAAAATTCGAAAATCTGGCACGACAAAATCTAGAGGAACTTCTCACGTTTATTTTGGTGAAAAAATCATGTTTCTACGACTATCGAGAGCTGAGGAAAACTTGAAGTACGAAACCATGTTTTTACGGCCGAATTTCGGTACCATAACGCCCTCTTAAGACTCACTTGATAAATCCACGTAATTGTCCGGATAAAAAGTCTAGTATAGGTGGTGAATCTGCGTCGCTTGTCCAACGTTGACCAGCATCGAATCCAAGCGAATAATTGGTATCCGACACCCCATATTCTGTGACTTGGAGCGTGTAGTCCTCCAGTCTGTATGTAGCAGGGAATAATTGTGGTGACTAAAAATAAAATAAATTTAATAGGATAGTATAAAATGTTAGTCTAGAAACTTACCAAGCATCGTGTCGTGGGGACATCGTCGAAAAATGAACACGAGGACGATATATTAATGTCTTGTTATTTCACGCTGAGTACGATCGCAAATGGTGGTCTCTAAAGACTACTGGAGCACTAGCGACCGCGACAGGGGATTTCCGCGTGTAGGAATATGAATTTTCCCTACATCTCATCGGCGTCTTATCACGGTGAGAATTAGAAGGGATTTTTAAAAATAATACTATCAACACCGTGATATATGCCTGACTAAACATGTTTGAAGATAAGAAAGGTAAGATATGAATTTTTTATTGGACGCAGCACGTGTGTCGTCACATCACCCTCATGCACTGCGTGTGCGTTATATTTTTTAAGGGATGATGTATAGTTTATAAATATATTCAACTCTATACAGTATGTTATGAAACACGAAGAGTATAATATTAATTTTAAGGGGTGATGTATTGTTTATAAATATATTTAACGCAATGCAACATGTACTGAGACACGAGTCGCGTAATACATATTATACATAATACTAAGAATACACGTCACGTGACAAGCCTAAGCGCTTCTTACTACGGTAGTATCGAAATAATAATAATAATAATAATAGTTATGATAGTTTTAAAATGGTATTATATTATATTTACAGCTATGCAACAGTTTAACAATAATAATAATAATAGTAGAAATTCAATCATTTATGCGATAGTGTCCGTGCGCGAGCGTATTAATTCTATCGGGTAGAATGTATCGTTTATCGTCCGCCCTGTTTAAGACGAGCTTCATAGCTCTAATTGTCCGCACTTCATGCTTAAACGACCGTATAGAGATATTTTCTCTGTACGGCGTGAAAGGCATATAACTATAACATTGTGACGGGTGTACGGGTGTTGACGGTGGGTGTGTTGCGGGCGTTGAGGCGTTCCGATGTATTTGAGTTACAGCTTTAAGCGCAGAATCGGCTGCGATCATTTTCCCCATGTTAGCGTCGAACTCTTCGTCACGCTCGTCAGAATCCGCGTCGTCGTCTACATCAGCGAATAAGCATCGCTTATGTTCGGCGAAGATCAGGTGATTACGAACCACGTGACTCACAACACCCTTAGCACGAATGCAGACGTCCTGCTCCACGTCGTACGCGTAAGACTTGGCACGCAGCGCTACGAATTCGTACACTGTGCGGGAATCGGCTTCATTTTTGAACAGGCCTGGAATCCGTTTCCTATCAGTTGAGTAACACTTGTGATCGGGTGGTAGATTGGAGGTATCCATAAACCGCATAAGATTCGGATTGGCTGCCAAGTCATCGTAAAAATATTTTGTCTCCACACGGTAGAATAGCGAATCTGAAACACATAATAATATAATATGATACATAATATATATTTTTTCTAGAATTCATATTATATTATAAACGCACCAGTATCGGTATACAACAACTCAATCCTATCTCCGTAATGACGTTTCATGACGTCATAATGAAATCCGTACATTAAAACTTTACTAAGTTCTAGTACGGTAAATCCTATGTAGATAGGCTTGCAGAAACTTCTTTACCATGTTGAGTGACCATCGAGAGATTTTCATTGTAAGTCGTACAATATTTGAACGTCGGTCAATTTATGAGCTTCCGCATTCTGCGCGGGGACGAAACAAGCTCTAAGTCTAATCGGCAACGCATGTTCTCCATTGTTTTCCCTACATACACACAGTGGACGTTATGTAAAGTTTAAGTAGTTCAAGGTTCGGAAAAAAAAAAAAATGTTTTTTCGTAAAATTTATAAATAACATACCGAACACCGAATTGTTTAAATCTTTAAAAAACTTTGTGTTGAGGTTTATGTACGGAGCCATCCATGGGGATTGTCGGAATTCCAATACTCGATGCGTCTGAAATGTACGAAAAAAGTAATATGATGCGTATACACATAATAATAATGATAATATTAATAATCACTTTTTCTACTACGACGCCGTGATCCATGGCCTGTTTTAAATTCATATAATGAACCACGTAGCGTTCTTTCCTCAGAAATGTCACCATCAACTTTCGCACGGTGGACCCGCGTGGTAGTTAGCGTGTGGCAGGAACGGGATATCATTGTGAGCGTCGTGTAGGTGTTGAGGATAAGAAATGTCGACTTCGTAAAATCTACCAATGTCATCCGTCTAGCGCATCCATTGTAGCTGATCGAGGGCAACTTCGGGGTTTCCCGGGTACCATGAGAAATCGCTAATCGGTATATATTTGCACATCGCGTACCCATACAAATTATTATCTTGAATGTTAAAAATCGGTTAATACACCGGTAAATATATCGGTATTATTATCCGCAATATAGATGTGGATATATAATTTATATTTTATAATCACCATCTAAGTATATGAGGGACGTGCTGGGTTCGTCGGCATTGTATCCTGGTGTCTCCGGATTATTGGCGCGAGCGTGACGCTTGCTGGCCTGCACCAGACCACCACGCGTACCGGACTCTATGAAAAGTATTTTCTCATAATCATCCAAAAGAAAAAGCTCAACTTTCGTAAGTTTCAACATACAGTCAAAATATATACGCATAGTGATAATTAGCACCCTCTCCGGTGATTAGTAGTAGGTCGAAATGGTTTGCCTTTTCCTCCTCTACGACGCGCAGTGGGTATGCGGCAGATTGTGGGATAGATTTTTTATTTTTTTTATATTCTACACAATTTCTCACACCATATACATTTACTGTCATACCCGGATTCGACCTTTCAAATAATTGTATCAGGATACGGGAGTGGGAGTTGACAACGCAGAAAAGTCGTAATGATGTTCTTCCCTCGAATAATTCATGCCCACTCGTGTGCGATCGCTAGACACATGTTCGGCGAGAATTGCCCACTTGAAACATTGTCGGTCGATATTTTGAGGGTTAACAACGGCCTCCCGACTCGGAATACTTTCCGGCAACGGTAAGTACGAAGGATACCCCCATAGGCGCATACTCGTACACACCCAAGAGCAATCCGTCGATGCACGATAAGGCGAACCCGCTGTATTTCCCGGCGTACGAATCTTCTTCGGCCTGGAGCGATGCGAAATCACGATCCACCAAACCCTCGACATTGCTGTGCGCATAGAGTTCACTGGCTGAAGTTTTAAATACCCGATTTTGAGCAGAATTGTCCAAGTTTGGTATTACGTATGTGGCCTCTAATTTAAGATTGTATTTAATAGGGTTAATATGAACGCACTAGCGTAATTTCGCGATTAATTCGGACTCTATCGAATTGAGGAATGCACGATAACTAGCTACGTTATCAACGTTCTTCCTAAAATACCATACGATTGCTCGTTTATGTGATGACTCGATCTCAATAAAGCCCGACGTATTAACCTTTTGTATGCGCGCCTTTTTACGTTTGATATTTATACTAGTATTTTCCGTGTGAGCCACGTCTTCCTCGATGGACGGTGTTGAAAGTGAAAGTGGTAGTGCGGTGGTGGCGAGGGATCTTGCGTCTGTTCCGTCGACGATAGCCTGTGCGGGTGGTGGGGAAACGATAACCGGTGTGCGGGAGGCCGATGACGATGAGGGTTGAGGCTGGGGAGTAGATGTGCCAGCACGACGGCGGCTAGTCGTGATGTACGGCAGTGGCGAAACATATAGTTGTGCGTCAGGGGTAGTGGCGGGGGGTGCCCAGTTTATGACTGATGCGCGACCTAACATACATTATTAATATTAAGATAGCGTCGTTATTATTATTATTAATAAGAAAAAATGATTTACCCATTGCGTCGCCTATCCGTACAGCGTTGTGGTATTCGGGAGTGTTTTTAGCTATCAATATATTTTAAAAATAATTTAATTAATAACCCCTAATTAAGTAAATCGTTGTTGTCCCGAAAAAACACCATATGTGTAGAACTCTAATTTTTCATTACACAAACAACTGACTTAAAAATTAATAACTTATAATTATAAGATATGATAATAATTCAACAATGTTAGTTTACGTAACTATGAATAACAAAAAGGTTTTTTCGGCTCAACGTCATAATAATCAATGTACTTACCATGAATATTTTTTACGTGGTTTCGAAGTTTGTCCCGGCGGGTGAACGCCTTGAGACATATCCCACACGAATTCGTTGATCCATCGTGGGTTTTAGCGTGCCTGTTTAAATCACGCTTATGAACGTAAACTTTATTACAAATCTTGCAGTTAAACATTTTCGTAAATATACGACACACAGTGTTGTAAAATAATAATAATAAAATGTAGACGAGAGACGAATATACACAAGGATGTGGAACGTGATTGAACTCTGTTGGCTGTCTGATCTGTATTCGACGTGGTGTTGGACATTACGATAAGAAATAATCGTCCGTTAAGTTCGGTCAGCGCTCGACTTCGGCGTATATCACAATTTACTATATGCGGCCACATCTTACACATCTTGTCACATGTGTGGCGGGTACCTGATAATAGGGAATAACTCAACGTTGTATTTTACATACCACTATCCAAATATTTTTAGTTTATATTATTGTTATTGCTTTGCTTAGCTTACACTGCTGGTGAATTACTAGTTCATACAGCTGACAGTTACTCACAAACCTTTACACTGGGTAGAGGTGTCTTATCAACTTTCAAACCTAGAACGAATTATCTACGATTTATTATTTTTATACGGTTCAATACAATGAATTTATTAAAATGTTCTGTCGATTGTCGATCTCTAGTGCGTTCGGTGCAAGAGAACTCTAATCTCGAATATCCCGAGTATATAAGTTTTATATCGAGGCTGAAAACATTCGATTCACACCCATCACAATCGTATCAAGATAAATATTCGCTGACTGAATGCGGTTTCACTTATACCGGGGCGGGCGACTTAGTACAATGTTTCTACTGCGGTTTGTTATTGAGAATATGGGTGGAAAATGACGAAGTGTGGCAACAACACGCCTTGTATAACCCTAAATGTGTATTTGTATTATTATATAAAGGTGCAGAATTTATTGATAATGTTAATAATGAATTTAATGACAAAAGTAATACCCGTGATAATAGTCAAGACGTAGATGTAAATCAGAATCGTATGATGTTGTCGGCTTACATGCAGCTATATAATATGTATAATATATATTTTTGTTGAATAAATATGGAATTATATTAAACAATTTAATCGCGTTAGTATTTGGCTTAGTATCCTGTTAACACGTTGACCGCCACGGGGTTTTTCACCATGTTACTTATTTTTGTTATGAGATCTAATTAGAAATCTCAACAAATTACCAAAAGTTGGTAGTGAGATCTCATATGAAATCTCACATATAGGAATTTCTCGTCAATGAAATCTCGTTCTGGGTCTCAATAATCAGTACTTTATCAACGGATTCTAAATCTACAGTGTTGCCACTTTCATTTGGTGTTCGTAGCTTGCCAATAGCATTTTTAGTTTTTTTTTTATCAATATTTTAAAATCAGTGATAATGTCTTGTTTGATATTGTTCTAACTTTATGAAAAATAAATGTTTATACGAGTTTTTAACTTTAAGTTAACACTTAAGGGGATTGCAAACGTCTATTATTTCATCCAAAATATACTAATCTTTTGTCAATCACACCGATGAAACGGTAAACGCGATATAACTTCTGAAAGCTGATTTGAATTTGTCAATATGTCTATAGTCTATTCAGAATAAGAAACACAGTCGGCGGCCGACTACTGCGCATGGGCGTGGTTTCATTGAAAACACGATACTAAACCAACGCCGCCGGCTAGAGCGTCGCTTTAGTCTATTGTCGGCTAGCATTGTGAAACAATAACTTAAAATACACTGTTGAACACTACTTTGATCACATACGTTGCGTATCGCATTGAGCTATACAAATCAGTTTCTTTTTTTGCTTTATTTATGTTTCTTTTTATATAAAATGAAACCATGTTTGTAAAGTAAATTATTTTACGAGGGATTATCTGGTGTTTTATGTATGACGTACGTAAAATATAAAAATACAATTCGTATTTACAAATGCTTACAATATAATAATTTAAAAAACAATAATACAATTTTACGTAAAATATAAAAATACAATTCATATTTTAAAATACTTACAATATAATAATTAAAATAGAATTAAGAAGATTCATCATCAGAAGTTTCTCCAGTTATTGTCAGCACGCATGGTTCCATTCCTTCAAT
Organism: Myzus persicae; assembly: GCF_001856785.1. Taxonomy (NCBI): domain Eukaryota; kingdom Metazoa; phylum Arthropoda; class Insecta; order Hemiptera; family Aphididae; genus Myzus; species Myzus persicae. The sequence goes on along the minus strand of NW_019100897.1, from coordinate 6,859 downwards.
CAATTCTTCCATGATGTCGTCAACTTTCCAAATTTTATTTTCCTCCTCAATAACGTGTTTAATAAAATTTTGCCAATTTTCTGCCGTTACCCGTTCTATAGCCGTGTAAAGAAGTTGGCGAACGTCGTCAATCTTAAATGTTGTATTCAACCGCTTCACGTACCCTTTTACCATTGCCCATGCTAATTCAATTGGATTGAATTCGCAATGGTACGGGGGTAATCGGAGGACGGTGTGTCCTGCATCTTTTGCCAAATTGTCGATAATGTAAGATTTATGACGTGGTTTTAACTCACGTGCTCGAACCAAGAGTTGTGCCTTCAACATTGGGTGGTCAAAAACGACACCTTTGGAATTAAACCACTCCAATATATCGGGTTTATTCCAACTGGCAACTGGATATTTTTCGGCTTGGACGGAATGATAAGGTGCGTTATCCATAACCACAATAGAATTGGGATCGAGTCGAGGAAGAATAGATTCAAACCACTCTTTGAAATTATCACCATTCATTTCGTCGTGGTAATCGGCACTATTCTTCTTCGACTCGAAACATAAAAGACCGCCTGGTAAAAATCCTTTGTCCGAACCAATATGGAGAATAATAAGGCGTTTTCCCTTACCGGTTGGGTTGGTTGGACCAGTTGTAAGACCTTTGTTGAACGCGTCGTGTTTTGAATTTACCGTTTTGTCCATCCACACGCGGTCCACACAATCACCGGCATTCAACCATGTTTCGTCCAAGTAATATATGGTTCGTTCTTCCTCGCGATATCTGCGTATGTCGAATAAGTAATTGCGGTGCCAATTGATCAAGTCTTCCCGCTCGGTCAACACACTGCACCTTTTTCGTTTAGCGAATACGAAGTCCAATTTTTTTATGATATTATACAAGGTGGTACGTTTGAAGTTTGGAAGCGATGGATCTTCGTTCACCTCATGTAATATCTTATCGATCGTCGGTAGTTCACGACGCAACCAAATACCATGTACCTTTTGCCTTAATCCATTGCGATCTAAATCGTCAATTTTGTCGAAAAGAGATTTTTTTGCTCGCTTTTTGTTGGGAGAACTGACAGTTTTCTTCCTTTTATACTCCGATATGGTTCTACTGATGGTTTGACTACCTATACCCGTGGTTTGTGATATTTTAGTAATCATATCGTCATACTTCATATCCGAAGACTTCAATGTAATGTCTTTGAACATATTGATGACAATAATCTTTTGACCACTGCTTACATACTGCAGGGAAAAAATATTTATGAATATACAGTATGAAATATACAATATAATACTGATCTACTGATTATGTAGCATACTAAACCAATAAAAAATGTTTTACTTGCCTTGCCTTTTTGATTCTTCGTCTTCGGAGAAATTGTAGACATTTCGTCTGGCTCTGGAATATCACGAAATTTACTTGGCCCACTCATCGTACACAAACTTACATAAAAACAACAGTTAAATTCGTAACGTTAAACACAAACACAGTCGCGCGTCGTCACGAAATGAACAAAAATTCCACGTGTCGCACGAAACAGTGTACGTTGTTTATTCAAAATTTAACGGTAGCACGAACATCTGTCATGGTGAGTCAACTGATATGCCTAATAAATAACCCCAGAAAAAATAACCCCGGAAAAAATAACCCCGAAAAAAAAACCCCCGAAAAAATAACCCCGTGAAAAAATAACCACGGAAAAAATAACCAAAATAACTATAATAAAATTGATTTGTAAGGTTGTACATGCAGGCCTAAAACAAATTGTCAAATTTTTAAAAAATATTCACCATAAATGGGTAATACAATACAATTTCAATAATATAATAATAATTTAAAACAAATTGTCAAATTTTTAAAAAATATTCACCATAAATGGGTAATACAATACAATTTCAATAATATAATAATAATTTAAAACAAATTGTCAAATTTTTAAAAAATATTCACCATAAATGGGTAATACAATACAATTTCAATAATATAATAATAATTTAAAACAAATTGTCAAATTTTTAAAAAATATTCACCATAAATGGGTAATACAATACAATTTCAATAATATAATAATAATTTAAAACAAATTGTCAAATTTTTCAATCACGGTAAAAACGAATGGAAATGTCAATAATAATATATAAATAAAAAATATTCACCATAAATGGGTAATACAATACAAGTTTAATATCTATTTTATAATCGTTTTCTTAAATTAAAGGATATTTTTTTCAAAAACATGTCTACTTCAATTTCGTTTGAATTTAACCGTTCACATAACGTTTTTAATCTCTTTTGAACAGTTTTTGATTTAGAACATTTAGTTTTGGACTCTCCTACAGTTTGCAAAGCAAGTTTTGCACGGTCAGCCGACAGTTCATTTTTTATTTTATTGATTAATGTCCAAATCGACGGATGTTGTACTCCGACTAAATGTCTAAACCTATTGTTCCACGACTCGCAAACATTATTGGTACGTTGATTATTTTGTATAGTTGTTTGGTGAACATTCCAAGTTTCCGGAGGAAATATTGCTGGAAAACGTCGAACGGTTAAACTTGAAACATTTTGTTTATTAACTCGACGTAACGTTCCACTCACGTACGTTTCATCAAAATAATTAAATAAATCCTCCGCCCCAAGAGGTATATTTAATTTTAAATATTCAATACCTTCGTTTAGTCTAGTTAGTGGCAAAAAAGCCAAACCATCCAACATACCACAAAAGTTATTAAAATTATCATCATCTTGATACCTTTTTTTTAACCCTAATTCCGCTAATTTCCTGTGAGTGCTCTGACAAAGATGGTAGAAACATCCATTTATTGTTAAATGTTCCCCTAGTACATTTTTTGCAGCATTTATTAGTGCTTTTTCAAAATCAACTTTCAGGTATAGTGGATCTGGAAAAAGATTGTTCTTTTCACAGACTGAAAGAAAAGCATGGAACATTATCTCGTAAATACTTTGAGTTTTTTTTTCGAGTAGGCAGAAAAGAACCGTAAAGAATTCATCATATTTTCCAATTCTTATAACGTATAATTGTAAAAAAATTTTCGGGGCCAATCCAAAGTTACCATCTGCATACCAGGTATTTGAACTTGCTAAGAGTTTCAAGTTACTTCTAGATCCAAAAATGATGACCCTTTCATTTTCTTCACTATGGTTATCAAATAATAAAAACGTTTCATTTTCATATATACTCCATTCACCTACAATACAATTATGATTATATTAATAATTAATATATTATGTTGATAGTATAATTTATTTTTTTATTATATACTTTATTATATTTTTTAATTTTTAGATTCTGAGTGGAGCGATTATTCAAAATTATTAATTGTATCAATTATTTTTTTAATATGTAGTAATTATCGTACATATATTAATGTTAATAAATGTACTGTATTATTATTATTAATAATTATTTGTACCTAATATAATAATAATTCCTTTGGTCAGTGACCATGTTTCACTCGCGTATGTGATTATTGGTCGTAGATAGCTATGATACAGTAATAAAAGTAACAAAGGAGACAGCAAACGGCTAATGACCTTCGAAAGAAAAGTACTGAGAAATATATACGGCCCGAAATTCGATGCAGAATCGCAAACTTATGAAAGAAGGAATAATCAAGAACTACAGGAGTTATATAACAGGCCAAATATTATTGCATATATAAGAAGCAAGCGACTGGAATGGTTCGGTCATGTTTGGAGAGCGGATGGACAAGTAATAAAAGAAGTTTTAATTAACACAATAAATAAAAAACGTCCATTAGGAAGACCAAGGACCCGATGGGTGGACGTTATAGCTCAAGATATAAAAAACATAGAAGAAGCGTCATCTTTTGACGACGCATACGATAGAGAGAAATGGAGAGGTTTTGTGATGGCAGCGATGGCACTTAATGGGCCGATAAGCTGAAGAAGAAGAAGAAGAAGAAGAATATAATAATAATATAATAGAACAGCGTGTTGTATTTTGTGCCTGTTAAGCCGAGTTTTGTTCCGTATATTAATAATAAATAAATAAATAATATTGACTATTGTATTAACTGTCAATATTCATAGTACATACCTTCTATTTTTAAATCTGTTAGATTTTCAGGTACTATGGGAAAACTCTGAGTCCTTTGATTTTGAATTGTTTTTTTAATAGATTTTTCTTTCGGAAGTTCTTCTAGAATACTTTCCGAAAGACCCGTCATAGCTTCTGAAAATAACTGTGCTGGCGTACACTTCGTTATTTTAGCCCGTGTTTTAATTTTAATTTTAATTTTTGCGGCATCAATTTCATTTTGAGACGAAATATGATTGTGTTCATGATCAATTTTAATTAAACTTTTTTTATCGAGAGAAGTTTTTAAAATACATGGACATTTGTGACTATTTTTTTTGCAGCATTTCCACCTTATAAAATGTAAGCACTCTTTGTGCACAACATACATATGCTTTTTAAATGCCAACTTTTCTTTGCCCTTCTGGCTCTCGAAAATATCTAGAATGTCCATAACACTAAAACTATTCAAATAGAAATTAAAACAAAGCACAGAGAAATATATAATATACGAATTACGAAAGCACACTATAGTGACCACTGTAGTACTGTAGCACTGTAGTAATACTGAGAAATGAGCACGCACAGGACATTTTATAATTACACAAATTTTATAAATTACCGCTTCTAGAACATTAAAGATAAAGGTACCTTTCTTATCCGTCGCTGTACCTTGTTATTATATATCTGATCGATATGACAGACGTCTGACATACTGGCACAGTGCTCTGAATCGTTTTTATCGTAGGTAATAAATAATTTATCATTGAATCCAAAATTAACGTTATTTGTGTAAACATAATAATTGTACGTAAGGTATGTTATACATTTTGTAATTTTTTATTGTAATATTCAATATTTAGATTAATTTGCAAAATCTCATATGGGGGTTTTTTCCCGTGGTTATTTTTTCACGGGGTTTTTTTTTCGGGGTCTAAAATTCCGGGGATATTTTTTCCGGGGTTATTTTTTCGCGGTACCGAGTCAACCGGTGGTTGTACCTTGTACGTCGGCACGGAGCGTCGGTCTTCGTCGGTTCAGGGGGCCTATTCTCAAAGGTATCGAAATCGGCTTTCGATCAAAAATTGGTCGAAAGGAACTGTGGTTTCGATTATAAAAAAAAACCCTATTCTCAAACGGTTTTCGACTACAAATCCGACATTACTATTCGATAGTTTTCTTCGATAGTCAATTAGGTGACGAATACGGTTTTCGACACAACATTTTCACATGTCTTCATTTCTTTTTTCTCGAATTATTTCCACAACACTCGTTTAGTATATTCTTTATATTTTATCTACGATCTAACGCCTCGAACTGTAAAGATATTCGTTAACTTTCTATTAATAATACATGTAGACTATGTAAATTACCATTTAAGCAATATGGCATTAATTGATGACGATTTTGAAGTATATAATATGCAATTAAATGCAATGAATATGGAAATATTTAACGATATGAACTTTGAAAATGAAGGAAGACGAGTTTTAATGCAAGAAGATCCTTTCGTTGGTAATTACATACATTTTAATTATTAATCAAGTAATAGGATACTTTACTTGCCTGTAAATATCCAGTTAAAATCGCTTTATACATTTTGAAGTGTAGTATGTATTATAAATTGATACTCTTAGATTTTATTATTTTTTTAATATATTTAATCATATCAATATAATTTATAAAAATTTATAAAAATTAGCTATCATAATAAACATTTTAATTTTTAAGTACTCTCTGACCGGCAATTCATTGGGACCTATCGATTAAGTAAAATTCTAGTGCAAGAGTTAACTAATCTCCTGACTCCTTTTATAAAAGGTCCAAATACATCTGCTGGACTAAGTATTAAAAGAAAGGTTAGTTATAAAAAATTTTAATACACACAAATATAAAATGTATTGTTCAGTGCTTAAAATTTGCTTATTTTACTTGTACAAATCTGATTCCATGCACCAAAATATTTGAAAATATCTATACCTAATGAATCTATAGTAGGTAGTGCACATAATATGACTTTGTTCCATAATTGTTTTTGTTATTTATTAATATTTAGTTATTGTTATAAGTTTATTATACCTAATGTTTAACCATTAATCAATATAAATTGATTTTTATACATTAATATAACTTACCTACTATTAGGTAGTATTGTATAGTATATAGGTCTATTTACTACAATAATTTCCACATCACTAAATAGGTACCTACCTACTATTCAAAAATTATATTTATTAATTTTTATTGTGCTATAGGTATCAGAAAATACATTTAATAACAAAACACAATATAGAAAATGAATCATGTTTTTATTAATTATTATAATAGTCCTTGATAGATGACTAGAAATTTCAAATTAAAGACTAAATAGATTGAGTCAGTTAACTTATGGTAAAATTAAATAATAACAATTATTTTACTTAGATTTTGCTACTGTACACAATTTTAGGCACTGTTATTTTTGATAGGTTTATCATGGTATTTTCTGTTTTTATACCAATAATATTATTGTATTGTTAGTTATTAACAGCACTAAGATTTTTTGCAAGTGGAAGCTACCAGCAAGATATTGGGGAACATAGAGGTGCTTCTGTGAGTCAAGCTTCTGTAAGTAGATGCATTACTGAAGTAGCCAATGCTTTGAATGTTCCAGAAATACTCAACAAATATATACATTTTCCAAGTTCTGTTAGTGAACTTAAAGAAGTTCGTTTAGGGTAATATATTTCATTAAAATCTCTACTGTATAACATTTAACTTAAGTAGGTACATTTATTTTTTTGCTAAGTTTCTAT
>NW_019100896.1:0-22630 GCF_001856785.1 Myzus persicae | reverse complement strand
AAGATTTGGATAAGTTAAATATGACAATTAGTTGCTTCCAATCTTGTAACACCATTTTTATAGGGCCTAACCACAGGTTTTCTCTGATCTTAACTAATAACCATTGATTATAAATACTATAGATGCAAATTACTATATAGGACTAGTTTTTTCGTTTCATTTCTTAGAGTTATGTATCAATAAAATGTTATCATTCATCTAAGTTAATCCATGTGCTGTGATTAATTTATTATCAGGTATCTAAAAACTTTTAACTGTTATTAAACATGTTACATGTTTATTGAATATATTTTGATATTATTTGTTATATACCATTATTTTTAATCTTTGACAATTGTGATTTTAATAAAATATCATTTCAATAACCTATTTTTGTTTAATTTCTATTGAAAAGACAAACTTACAATAATTATTAAAAGGGTAAAAATTGCCTAATTATTATGAATGATGTGTAACAAGGGTCACAAAAATGAAAAAATTTCTTGTTAAAGGTTTTTTATATAGCGTGATAAAATTAATGTAAGACAATATCATTATTTCATTATTTTTTTTTTATATTCTAAAGCAAAATATTTTTCGGAGTACTTAGGCAGGTTTTTTGGCAATAAGTTGTGTCAATCGCATCGGTGATAAGACCACTAACACGAAGTTAAAAGTAATAATTAAAAATGATTTCTGTGTCGACGATTGCCTCAACGGGGCAGATTCGTTGGTGGAAGCAATTGAATTGCGTTACGAATTAATTTCAATTATGCGAGGTGGGGGATTAGATTATCAAAATGGACTACGAACTATACAGATTTATCTCCGAATCAACAAAGTTGAATTAACGACTGCACCAATGGATAGAGAAAGTGTAAAAACTCAAAGTTTATACTGGGAACCGAAAAGTGATTACTACACGTAGGTACGTCACAAGTACCATAAGTAAAAACGGAAACAACAAAAAGACATATTCTTGCCGGCCTAGCAATGTTGGAATTTTTTTTCAAATGTTTAAATTTAAATTTAAAAAAATTATGGTAAATTGAGTGTATCTTATACCTATACTATTGATTAAAAAAATACAATCAGTGGAATCAACATAAGCAAATATCGGCCGAAATTGATAGCCGGTGGAATCAATAAATAAAAAAGCTCGGTGGAATCAATGAATAAAAAAAGCTTGGCGAAATCAATACAAACAAATATCGGGGGGAATCGATAAAACCCCGTTATTTGTAACATTCGGCTTAGTAGGTTCGATAATATTGGTGGGTAAAATATTGTTACAAAGTTTATGGCGTGAGAAAATCGGTTAGAACAGCCCAGTTCCACCACACATACACGTACAGTGGGTGACATACAATAATTGTCTAAATGAGCTCAATTAATTTAGTATACCTCATCGTTAGCTGGGCTACGACTAGAAGAAATTAATTGAGATACACGGATTTGCTGACGCATCCACGAAAGCATAAGGTGCGTGTAATATATGGTACGGGCAATGCGGAATACCGGGCAATGTAAACCACGAATTTTTTTTTAACCAAAGAATATTATTTTTTGTTATTATTCAATATTTACAGTATTAATTTTTTAAAAAAAATAGAATATTGCTATATTAATATATTAATATATTAAAATAAAAAATTAATTAATAAAAAAAATTTTTTTTTTAATTTTAAAATCATTATTCATTTTATTCATTTTTCATAATACAATAAACTAAATGCTTCTAAATCTTGTTCAAATAAATAGGTAAAATTATTAAAATAAAATGATGATACTATTAATTATTTTTTTTTTGTTATTCCATCAAAATCTTCGTATTATAGTACACGAATAAAATTAATAATGATTGTTTTTAAAAAAAAAATATACTATAAATAAGTAATGATAATAATTTATAATAATAATAAATAATAATATTAGTCGGTTAAAAAAAAATCGTGGTTTACATTGACTGGGCAGTATAAACCATGAATTTTTTTTTAACCAAAGAATATTATTTTTTATTATTATTACCTATTTACAGTATTGATTTTTTTTTAAAAATAAAATATTTATATATTAATATATAAATGTATTAAAATAAAATTATTTTTTTTATTTTAAAATCATTATTCATTTTATTCATTTTTCATAATACAATAAACTATGAATTTTTTGAAAAATTGTGTATAAACTTATTTTTGTTACTTGTGGTAGGCACTGGCTATTTAAACATCAAGTGTATAAAAGCAGACATACTATGTACTTGTAAGTGCCATGCTTCTATATTTTGTTCAAATAAAAAGGTAAAATTATAAAAATAAACTGATGATACTTGTAATTTTTTTTTTTTGTTATTCCATCAAAATCTTCGTATTATAGTACACGAATCAAATTAGTAATGATTGTTTTTAAAAAAAAATTATACTAGAAATATGTAATGATAATAATTTATAATAATAATAAATAATAATATTAGTCGGTTAAAAAAAATTTCGTGGTTTACATTTCCTGAGCAGGACTACATTGACTGGGCAATGACGGCAATGTACACATTGCCCTAACATGATATATATGCGCATAACAGATACGGATGGCATCGTTAAATCGCAACTAGTATGTGCTAAGTCTTGTATCGCGCCATAAAAAGGTTATTTCGATCCCCAGATTAGAGCTATGTGCAGCGCTCCTCTTGCCGCGTTTGATGGACGTAATTATACCTGCACTTAAGCTGAATATATCACGACTATATTTATGGTCGGATTTGACTCTAACATTAGATTGGATATCTGAGGGTTCGAGCAGGTGGATGACGTTTGTTGCGAATCGTGTGGGCGAAATACATACGTTGACCGATCGCATGGAGTGATGGCATGTGACGTCAAACGACAATCCAGCTGACGTGTTGTCACGAGGGTGTATGCCTAGCGAGCTAAAAGATAACAGTGCTTTGGTATGGTCCGTCATGGCTGGTGAGTAAAACGTTTAAGTGTATAAAAAAATATATAAAAATAAAAAAAAATAAAAACTAGGTACATAAAAACCCTTACAAAAAAAAAAAAACGGAACAAGTTGGAAATGTTCAAAGTGAGAAAAATTCTGCACTAATCGTTGTATGCACCTCATAAAAAGACGTGTCGTTAGATATTAATAGATATTCGTCGCTGACCAAATTACTACACGTTGTTTCGTATTTATTACGGTACAAAAATAATGCGTTATCGAAACGGAACGATACTTCTTGAATAATCGGGCCACTGAATGCAAACGAGATCTCAAAGGAGACCAAAAATGTTATAAAACTTATACAAAGAACAAATTTCTCAATAGAAATTGAAGAGTTAAAAAATAATCTTAATGTGTCAGTAAAAAGCAAAATAAATAAGTCAAACCCATTTATTGACGGCAACGGATTTGTGCGCGTAGGTGGTAGGTCGGCAAACGGTGGATCAGTGCGTAACATGTTTCAAGGCGCAGCCAAAAAATGTGTCACTTTTTATGGGTAATCGGCCCACGCTCCAAGTCCGTTCAAGTAGGTGCTTTGAAAACTGTGGAGTGAATTAGGCAGGTCCATTGATGTTAAAATGCAGTAACAGACGAAACGCAGCGGTTCAAAAAGCATACATATGCGTATTTGTATTTTTTGCAACAAAGGCGGAGAATTGGTATGTGATTTGACTACTGACATACATTTTTTCCTTTTTTTTTTAAATTTATTTAATTATTTTAAACTTCACATTAAAATATTCTCTATTGTCTATTACTTTTAAACTTAATTTCAATTTTTATTTTTTGCAAATTTTTAATGATTAAAAACCATGGTTTGACATAGAAATACGTCTTTTCATAATTTTTTGTTCAACTTGATGACACTATTGAGAGGATGTCTACGCACTATTTGTTTGCTCTCTATGTCCCACGCGCAACAAAGCAAATGTATGTATAGCAGAACCAACCATTATTAAAGTAACAATATATGGTTGGTTCTGATACATTATTTGCTTTGTTGTGCGTGGGATACTGAGAGCAAACAATTGGTGCTCTGACATCCTCTCAATCTTTTTATTCTATCCCACATGTAAAGGTTTTCAACCTATCTGCACTAGGTAGTTTTTCAGCTGATTGGTCTAGCAAAGGCCATTCAAGAACCTTTCCTATGTATTCGACATTGTTAACATAACTATTCTACCTCCACACTTCCTATTCACCCTCCTTACAAGTCTCACTCGCTCACCCTTCTCTCTCCAAACCCACTTTTTCCCACTCAGTCTTCCTCTCTTCCTCTCTCTCTCTATTCCTCCCCTCCCCTGTTTTCCATCTCACTACCCCTCTTTCTCTCTCACACACACACAGTCTCTAGAGCGCCTACAGGTCATCGTACCTGATAATCGGTGAAAATATTTAAATATTACAAAAATAAAATGTAAAACAAAAAATAAAATAAATTTCATACCTGATCAATTTCATAATTTTTATCATAGTTTTATTGATAGCCGGAATAGCGTTATACCAGTAGTTACAATACAATTAAATTGAAAAGTTGGTGTCAATACAAACTCTGATCATCTAACAATATTAAATAAATCTACTGATAAATAAAAAGTACATACCATATGTTTTCTGCTATACAACTAAGTCTTTGAAACACTCACGTCAACACATTTCACACTGCATAGTATGACATTGTATTCAAAATTGGTAAATTTTCACTGACGAATACCATCTCTGAAAAAAACGTAGCCTAAATAGTAAAATGTTCAACAATACGTATGTATGAGCTATTTGTTATTAGAAATTACAGTTATTATATAGCTAAAATAATCTCTTTAAGTTGTAGCTTTTATCTTACCTATACGTAGTTATTATATGTTAATTCGTGTCTCAACTATTTTATTCAATAACGTATAAGTTTTATACCTTACGAAAGTCATATTTCTTCACTATATACACGGCAAGTTAGTTATCTACTAGAACTCTGCTATTGGTTTATTTTTATTTTAATAATAATTAATAGTATAATACACATTGACTAGTTAACATTACTGATTAGCAAGTGTGTTTATTTTATTTCAATATTTTATAAATATCGTTTAAATCAATTATTTTTATTATTAATTAATTTATAATATATTAATTCCTGAAATATTGTGTTAAGAAAATAAATAATTATTGCAATAAATTAGAGTTAGATAATATGTTATGGTAGTGGAGCAAAAAAACGACAACGTCGAGCGGCGGTTGTACATTATTTGATCTCTCGTATTTTATGCATTTGCTCTCAGGAATAAAATATTTGTCTACACAAGGGTAGCATATTTTTCATAAAATTAAATTTTTATTTGAAGTATAAAAAATAAATTTAAGCACCAAAAAAATATGAAACCAAAATTAATTACTTTAAACATCGACGCTTTCGGGCTTCGGTGAAATTCCTGATATTGCATGTGCATTGAGGAATAAATCAGATATACGACTGAACTTAAGTCTGAAAATATTGAGATTTACTATGAAAAAAAAACCTTACGGATCGCTTCATAGTTCTTGTTCATGTCTGCAGCTTTGCTAACTGAAATTTTAGATCGACTGCGTCTTTGCAACTACTTCGACAATCGCCACGGATTGCATTATAATTTATACTACATCATTATGATAAAACCATAGATATATTAAAGTACATTACAAATTTTTATATCAAGGAGGACTGTGTTTGAGATTTGATCATAAAGATAATGAAATGAAGTATAACCATAACCAAAATAGTTAAAAATTTTAAAATTGTAATTACTACAACGTATAAAGTACCTATTATTTTAATAACGAATAAAGGTGGTATTTAAATATTCGAAGCACAAGCATATTTTTTTTATGAGTTATTAAATACAATTCTTGTTGTAAATAAATGTGATTACTACTTTTTAGATTTAACATAAAGGTATTCAGTACCTAATGCATCACATTTACCGTATACCGGCTATACCAACTATATATAGTTTGTACAATTCCAAGTTAAATCTTTTCTCTGCATACTGTCGAGCATGAAATTAATAATTAATATTTTATGTACTTATTAATTTCGAGTGAATTAGTTGTTTATATTTTAAGCTACTCAAGAATATTTAAAATTTAAAATTTCCTTATTTAATTTCTTATAGATATTCAATAATCAGCAGAGCGACTTTCCCAGCTTTATAAAATAATTTGATGTCTGTTTTTTAGATACAAATATAATATAATGTAATATTAATATATAATAGGACAATTAAATATGTATAACACTAAATTAATAGTGTCCTGTAACTGCTAACTTTGGATTTAAAAAAAATTATAAGTTATAAATTGAAATTGTGTCTTATGAGTAATCACTTGTAACGGGTATTTCTAAATTAAACCGTATAATGAATGTCTATTTAAAGTACTTAAAAATAGGTTATAATTATAAAATTACCATACCATCAGGGAGCAGAAAAACGACAACGACGAGCGGCGTTTGTACATTATTAATTGATCTCTCGTATTTTATGCATTTGCTCTCAGAAATAAAATATGTGTGTACATAGTGGTAGCATATTTTTCATGAAATTAAATTGTTATTTCAAAAATAAATTTAAGCACCAAAAAAGTATGAAACCAAAATTAATTACTTTAAACATCGACGCTTTTGGGCTTCGGCGGAATTTCTGATATTGTGTGTGCACTGTGGAATAAATCAGATATACGACTGAACTTAAGTTTGAAAATTTTGTGATTTATTATGAAAAAAAAACCGTACGGATCGCTTCATGTTTCTTGTTCATGTCTGCAGCTTTGCTAATTGAAATTTTCGGTCGATTGCGTCTTTGCAACTACTTCGACAATCGCCACGGATTGCATTATAATTTATACTACGTCAATATCATAAAACCATAGATTTATAGTATGATAATGAATATTGCGATGATGTGTCATGCACGATGATATGCCATGCGATGAAATGTATTCGATAAACTGTTACACGATGAAATGTTGGCGAAATTGTTTAGAGCGATGAACAGTCACCGATGAAGTGACGCACAACGAAGAGGATCGCGATGAAATAGCCACGATGACGGACGTGACGATGTACCATAATATAGTATATTACAAAATTGTATATCAAGGAGGTCTGTGTTTGAGATTTGATCATTAAGATAATGAAATGAGGTATAACAATAACCAAAATAGCTTATAATTTTAAAATTTAAATTACAACAATATATAAAGTACCTATTATTTAAATTTTTAATTTAATAATTAATTAAGGTGGTGTATAAATATTCGAAGCACAAGCATATTTTATAATGAGTTATTAAATAAAAATATTATTGTAAATAAATGTGATTAATACTTTTTAGATTTAACATAAACTATAAAGGTATTCAGTGACAAATGCATCACATTTACCGTATACTGATTACCGACTATACCAACTATAGTTTGTAAAATTCCAAGTTAAATCTTTTCTCTGAATACTGTCGAACACAAAATTAATAATTAATATTTTATGTATTAATTTTGAGTGCATTGGTTAGGTATATTTTAAGCAAATCGAGTATATTTAAAATTTAAAAATTCCTTATTTAATTTCCGATAAATATTCAATAATCAGCAAAGCGACTTTCCCAGCTTTATAAAATAATTTGATGTTTGATGTACGACGGAGTCACTTTAATTCGTGGTTTGACCACAAGCAGACGGCATAGTAATATTCATATATTACTCAACATTTATATAAACTAAAAATAAAAATCGTTGAATTTTGAGGGACATAAGAACTCCCGTGTACTATAATACTACTGTAGTATGACTACTATGTACAACACTATTTATTTCTATTTAATTTTTTTTTTGTTGCGTGCTCGGGAAAAAAAATATGCCCCTACTTCACCTAGAAAATTGTCCATGACAATAAATTTTAATTTTGAAACTATAAAGTAAAATATGTAAGCCCCAAAAGAATAGGTAATCAAACTTACGTATACATCGACTCTTCGGGTAATATATAGCTGCAAGGCCATATCTTGAGTGCAGACGCCATATCGAGGAACTTCTTTCTTCATCTAAATCCGAACTGAAAAAATCGAGATTTTTTATAAAAATCACTTGAGTAGAATGAAATATGTGAGTAAATGTTTATTGTTGCCTTACACATTCATCTTTTGTTCAATAAAATTATTAGAATTGTGAATCGTCTCCATAGACAAGAATACTATGATCGTCTCCGATGAGTGACGACGATCGGATTTTGCCATGGATGATAGATATTATAATATAATATGTTGTTATCAGTTGTCGAGATTTTGAATTCTTTGGATGACACGATACATTTTTTATTTCAGATTCCGAAACATAATATTATTCGGAGTGTTTAAATCTATACAATTCAGAACACGGAACTCTGTATATAGGCCATTTAGATTTTAGATACACTACTGTCAAGAGTCCATTTTTTTGTCCAGCATCTTACAATATTGTTTTTAGTCTTAATGGTTAAACTCTAACTTAATATAAAACTTTAGACGTGTCGAGACATGAAAAAAATTCAAAATTAGGCTTTGAAATTTACAGAAGTAATAAAAAAATGGATACTTTAATCGTAATATTCTCTCTAGGCTCGGCATTAATGTGTTATTAAACAATATTATTCTATAATAGTGTGCAGTATTTGCTAAAAAATTGTGTGGTTATATTATACTACTACACTATAGTGTAATAAATAATGTAATGTACCTATACACAGCCGTGAAGGTACCTAACTAAGGCTCTCACATAAAGGTAAGTGACGGGGGAAAAAACCTTACGACCAAGGTTCGGGACTTATAGAAATTTGCATACTTTTTTTATTTATTTTAAAATGTAGAAGAGTACGAAATAAATTCATACCAAATCTAAAATTTGAATGTGCATATTTTGCATAGTTCATACATTTTGCCGAAAACCGCTTATTTTTACGTTATTGTGCTTAATTTGCATATTTTGGGAAATTTTTCGAAATTTCAACTTCACAAATTTCACCCGATCTAAAAAAGGAAAATAGTAATGCAGCTTACTTGCAGTCTTATGTACCTATTTGCTATATACAACTCACAACCCCTTATAATTTTCTTGGTTTGAAAGTGTGCCATCCGCTGTTGAAAAATGACTGTGTTTAAACTGTGCTACGTCGAAAACTATACCAAGTCCAAGAATAATTTTAAAATCATCATTCACCAATATCAATGATTTGGAGTTTAGTTTGAAAGAATACAGTGAAGTTAAAAACTAAATGCATAGAACTAAACTGTTTGGGATTTTTAAATGTAATGAGAATTTTAGTAAATCATTTATTTATTGAAACAGATTAAATTTCTGAATTTCAAGAGTACTCATTGGCTGACTTGCAGTGTAGTCTGACAATTGACAATAACAGGTATTGTATATAATTCTTTCAAAATAATATATTATTTAATTAATTGTTTTAAATAATTTTTAGATATATATATATTATCCGGAGCAGTTTTTTATGAACATGATCATTATATAGCGTGTGTACGCCGTGTAAATAGATAGGAAGTGCACAAAGATTTGGCAAAAAAAATTAAGAGTACCCCTAGCTCAACAAAAATAAAACCGCATGTAATTTTATATGTGAAAGAGTAAAAAAAATAGATATGTACATTTTTACAAAAGTCAACTATCTGTAGCAATAAGAGATGTCTTTTTTTTTTAATTAAACAAAAAGGTAATATTTTATTATTTTTAAATTTATATTAAGCGTTTGTTACTAGATAAATAAAAGTAATAAGAATCAATAGTTACTTAAATCAATTTTATTTTTTTCAATTTTCCTTTTACTAATAATTCTATTATAGTGACATGACCCCAGGATCCGGGACCAAATTGAGAAAAAGTCCACAAAGGTTTGAAACAGTCTGGTGGTGAAAAATGTTTTTGATGTATCAACCTGACGTTTTATAATAGATGACGAGAACCATGAACCACGGGTTCTAACTTTAATATTTAAAATGAATACAATTTGAAGTTCTGAAAAACATAATCTATTTATTTGCAAAACAAAATAAAAATTGTTATTAATTAATGTGAGCTCTTATTTGATGGCCATGAGTTTATAATATTCAATAACCTATGTTATGTTCCTAAAAGTATAGAGTAAAAATAAATAAATTAAAAAAAATAAATTATTAATTTATGTTTATTGTAATATTACCATGTATTAAGACTAAAGGGTAAGAAACAATTATTCTACGAGTATATTAAACTTATATTAAATAGTAGCCCGATATATTTCAATTGTGTATTACATAATATAATTTTAAATTTTAGTATAAACTATACCTACGTATAAACACCAATGATTGATATGATTTTGGATTCGGAATTATAAATAAGTTAGCGGCTATTTGCAAAATGTTAGCAGCATATTTCAATTCACAGCTCAAAAGGGGGTGTAGCGTGTAGTTGTCCCCCCCCCCCCATCTTATTTTTTTATACTGTGTAGGGAATTGATTTGCAAAATGATAACATAACTTTCAAAAATGTTGGTCATGGTGTTGGGCCTCCCAGATAGTTTCATCTTTTGTCCGGTTTTTTTTTTACAAGTTTTTTCCAAGTTTCAATGATTATACATAATATAAAGCGTTAAACCAAATAACTATACATTTTTTCATAAAATGTTCGATAATTTAAAAACATACGATTCATGATATTTCAATAAAATAATAAAAGTTAGATATAAAAAACAATGGGTGCTAAATTTTAACTTGGGGGTGCTAAAAGCCTTTTTGCACCGCCCTAGTTGCGCCACTGAGCATGTGTCAGTACCGTGTTACAAATGCTTATCAATTTCAATAATTTCAATTTAATATTAGAGTGATTATTTTAACCCACGAATCTTAATGATAGCTGCATATTAAAATTTGATATATTTTAAACTTGTAAGGCACACTTGATAGTGTGTGATAGTGTGTTCTAAATTACATTTATTTTAATATTTTTTTTTTTGATTCTGAAAAAACATTTGTCTGCGGGCGCCCATATCCCCTTCCCATTTTGATTTTTTAAATTTAATTTCATTTGAATTTTTTCTTACACTTTTTTGAAACTTTAAAATCTAGCTAGTGGCTACTCCTTGTTTAATGAACCAACTATTTTGGATAGCATTTTCATTTTAAATAATTGGAGATCGTATTCTGCAGTCTTCATAATGTGTGCCTAATGTACATTTTTTTACATTTTTTATTTTTTGATTCTTAAAATGCATTTCCCTGCGGCCGCCCATGCTCCCCTTCCTATTTCTTTTCTTCAACGTAACCCCAATTGATTATAAATATATTTTATTTTATTTATTTTATCACCTTCGAGGGATCCATGAACTACGTACAATAATTATAACTTAGTCAAATGTAATGATGATAATGTTAGAAAAATCATTGATTTTAACAGTAATTTAGATAAATATTTGAATAGGTAAATAGTCTTTTACTTATATGTAACATTCATTAACGTTCATATAATAAAACTCTTTATCGAAATAAAAAAACATAATAAGTACGTATATAATATAAATTATACATAATATAGTACCATAAGGGTTTTATATATTATCTAATTGACACGTTTTCAATTTTAACAACTATCATATACCAATTTTGAATTGTTCATTAATTGTATCATAAACTAATAGGTACTTACTAGGTTTTTTAAATTGTATTTTAAATATTGACCTGTCTTCTTAATAACTGTATTGTTTAGTTATTGTATTGACATGGTTTTGTTAATGAAAACAATACATCATCTTAAAAATCAACATATTTAAGACAAAAAATATTTTTTGACAATTCTTTCTTATTCAGACGACATGATAAAAATATCAAGGTAACGTTGTAACAATAGTTTTAAAGTTATCTCGTTAGTTGATGAGATTTTAATGGCATCATTAAAGTATTTACAAGGATTTTTTAGGATATTTCAACTTATTGGCAGCAAAAACAAGCATTATAATGGCTTTCTACACCGTTATAATTATACATGATCCAATCTATATTTTCAAAGAAACAGCTTTTGGAATTGTGTTTTCGAGTGCTTGAGATTTTTTTTATCATAATTCATAAGGATGATGACACATTGACATTGTCGAAATTTTGTTGCTATTATGTTCACTTTCTATTACACCAATTATTATGACACTTAACTTAAATGAGCCTCGTGGGGTGTGAGCCGAACCCAGCTTATCGTCAATGTTATCGATTAATAAATAGCTCCGGAGCAATAAATATTAGCAATAGTAGTATAATATACTGACCATAGATAGATACTATAGATGTGACGTTCAAAGCATTTAGGCATTTATCATTGGGGGAGAATATATAAGATAATAATTAAGATCAACAACAATTCCAAAATTATTATAGATATTAGATAGTTTATGTGGTGTTTGATTACCTATAGTCATGTCACGTAGTGCATTAAAAAAGTTTATTTTTAATATGGACAAACCAGGATTAAGATAATTTTGGACCTTCAAATTAATCAAAATATTGGTGACCCACAAATAAATATATTTTAGAGATAAAGAAGGTGTTGATAGTATAACATATTATGCTACAATAGATACTTATATTTATAAGACAAATCTCAATATAAAACAAATAGTCTCCCTGTCCTAAAAATAATTTCATTATTCTTAAATAATAAAATTCTTCGATTTATAAATTTAGCATCTTTTTTGACATGAAAGTTAATTTAGTTGGTGTATGTGCATTCTGGAATTCAAAATTGAAGATTTCAAGTAGTTATTGAAAGTTTCTAAAAAAATGAAACAAAAATTCAGAAAAATTATAATACAAAATCAAATTCATTTTTTTTGTTGTGACTCAAAAACCAATAACCACAGACACAATTTTTACCAAAAACTTTTCAATGTGTGAATAAGCTAGAAAATGTAATGTACTTGTTTTCTTATAAGTGGTTTTGATAGCGGTCCAAAAATACTAAAGATATATAGGCAAAGTTATTTTATATGCAATTTAAGTTCAAATATTGATAAAATTCATCAAAATCTCAAACATTTGCAAAATTGTTATACCTAGCTATAAATAAAAATGTAAAATTGTCATAAAAGGTTTTCTATACGTTTTTCTACTTTGATCACAAAAAAAATTTAACCGGACAGTGACACTACTCATAGAAATTAGATATTTTAACTTGAGCTTGTATTATAATACTACACACTATATTATCATACTTTATAGTGGTCAGTAAAATTTAGAATTATAGATTTAGTCGTCCGTGAGTTCCAAAATATTGGTGTTCACTGATTATTGACTACACACACAACGACGCAAAAATAACCAATTTTATTGTTGATTATAGTTTATCATTGAGTGTTTACCCGCGGAGTGATGGGTATGCAACTCATTCAACATTCAAGCGCATACATCACTCACGTAAAATTAACCTTCTTGCTAGTCGTAATCGAGGGATAGATATTGCACTGTCATGTACTCATTTATAAGATCAACTTCACAAGGTATATAATTTGTATTACATATTTTAATTAATTTTATTGTATTATACAACTTTGCAGATTAATACAATTTAAAAAACTAAACAATCCGAAAAAGAAATATGTCAATAATACTAATATTATCTTCCGTTTTCCAATATTCCTACGTGCTGACTCCTTGGCCGATTGTATCGACTTTGGGTAATTCATCGTGTTCAATGTGATCGTAAGTATGTGTTAGTGTTTTTGTAAGTATAAGGTACACTAAGGGTAAGCATATTCGTTATCATATAATTGAAACGATATTGCAGGTGTGTGTTTATAATTAATATGGTAGTGTAAAAAAAAAATAATAATAATTTACAACAAGAGATGATATAACAAAAATGAACTCCTCAACAATCGAGAAGTTGCTAAAAATTGGTTTGATTTGAGCGCTTAAATCAATATTATGTAACAACTCGGATAACAAATACTTTTAATTTTTATAGATAAATCCTGATATTATTTAAAACGCAAACTTTTTAATTTACTGTAGTAATTATTATTTTAAAAAAATATGTCAAGGATACAAAGTTATACAGCTACTGGTTCTATTCTGTGACCACAATCCTGTAAATGTAAAGAATCATTGTTGACATATTATTGGTGTAATATATGCACGTCATGTTTATGACACTTTGGCATAATATTTTATAAAAGTCAATAATATTGAAAATTCTGTTTTATATTCGCAGGTGAATACGCATATTGTTTTATTTAAAAAACTACATCTTACTCAAAGTTAACAGACAACAGATATAACTCACTGTATTAAAAATCATTACATCAAATGCACAGCATATCAACGCAAATAACGAAAGTATTATCTATCTACGAATATTAAAGTTATTATTCCAAGTGTACTGAATAGTAACGTAGAACATAAAATGTTATGTATAAATAATTTACGTTTCTATTAATAGAAGCTACTTAATGGAAATTATAGTAATTTTTACCGATAAGATATTACTTCAACCACTTGCTTTCAATACATTATGTAATAATATAATGTTATACCATACCCAACATAAATTATATTTTACTTATTTGTTAGTTTTTTAAAATGTTATTTCAATAGATCTAAAACCTCATTGAATAAGTTGTCAATTATTGTATTTGTATGTTATATATTGTGTGTATTTAATGTTATTCACCAAAAAACGATGGCAGCAGAGGGGTAATATTGTTAAAACAAAGTCTCCTCTGCTGTCGGTTAAACTAAAAAAAAAGTTGTCAATTATTTAGTAACCACTAACCAAGTACGATGACATTATAAATCAAATGGATATCAAATATTTTACAAACATTTTAAGAACGAAAAGATATTCCGAACCTTAATGAAGTGTTATTTTATTAAATGAACTATTAATTAATAATTATGTCATTAATAAATATGTTTTTGTACAATAGGTATGTAATTGAAGTGTTTTGCATCGTACTCATAGTATAATTGGAGTGTACGTAAATTGTGCTTTTTTGACCAAGTCTTAAACGGTCTTACAATGTTTTGTCAAAATTCTGACTTAAAATTTGTAGGTACTTAATATTGCGTATCAATATAGACGACGACGAAACAAGCAATATCAACAAATTTACTCAAACTAGTTTAATTTGTATTTGACCGTAGGCATAAGTATATAGTGACATAGGGTGGGCAAAAGTGGATAAAAGTCTCTGGAATACAATAATTATATTATATGAAGCATGAACCCTTGAGTAAAAATAATATACCTAATCCACTGACATGTCATTATCCCATATTATCCTTGGGAAGTGTAATCACCTCAACAATTGTAAGTGTTGTTCGGAAACTTAAGGTACACTATAGACGGTCAAACCAACATATCATAACATAAAACAATCACGATTTGCACATTTTTGAATTTGTCGAAAGCAAAAGTACTAAACGCTGGCACTCAATATGTTTCAAGGGTTTTATGATGACTATATTTTAATATTTTAGTAGGTATGTATAATGTACATAGGTACACATTATTATAATGATATCTAATAAAACTATGTGTACCTTTTCCTGTAGCCAAGTGTCAAACGTAATAATACAAACATAATATATTATATGTATATAGCAGTATTATAATACGATATTTTAAATTTAATCTTAAATGCTGATATACAATTATTAGTAAATTGAAGTAGGTATGTAATTGAATCGGACCGAAGTAGTTGAAATTTAATTTATATTAATTTATCATTTTTGCGATCATATATGTATTAGTCGGTTTTATCCAAAGAAAAGGCTCGAAGTAAAAACTAATAACAAATATTGAAATGTACGATGACTTTCACCTTTATTATTCTAATAATTATTTTTTATCTTTTTGACGATCCAGGGTTTGTTATTCAAGTATTGCACGGCTCTTAATGGATAAACGCAAATTGCCACTTTCGACTCTAGAAAAACCTTTTAAATATTTTATTTGAAATGTGTATTATATTGCAGTATTGTATTTTAATATAAACATAATAGTATGTAAGTTTGTGTTTGGAAAAAGCTTGGAGAATTTGGAATACGGGATAGAACATTGGTATTCATAATTATGAAATATTTAATTACACTTTTGGTGTTGTTCATGTTGGACAGACTTCAGAAAGCTCATCGAAATCTATCGTTTAAGGTTTGATTATAGGAATCTATAGTTTATATTTGATTTAAAATATTCTATACAATAACAATTGTCCGTTGGTTTTCATACTTAATCTCAATAATATTGTTTGGAAGCAGTGTTGTATTCTTCCGGATATTCGTGTTCAAAGCATATATTATATTTATATTTCATAGATTAAGTATTGAAACGATAAAAAACTTACAATAATTTGATTTTATGCTTTTGATTTTTTGGTGTCTTTGGTCCTTGAACATTATTGTACTAGACGTTAAAAAACAACAGAACTCTATTACAAAACTTAATAAATTAAGGCTCATCTTGTGGCTTCTAATATGTGATTAGTAAGTACCTGTCTATACCTTTATATTTTTAACCAAATATGTCGTAAACACTTGTGAAAAAACTCATGAAAATATAATACTTATTGCATTCGTTTTTCATAGAGTAAATTGTACTTCAATCATCAGATTATGACGAGTGTAGCTATTTTTTTTTTATTTCAAATACGTAGTCAAGTAATATTTTATTCGCAGTGATTATACCTTGTAGATCGTTTAGAGTTATTATTTTTTTCGAAAATGTGCACCATGTGTATTGTTATAATAATGCATTATATACCTTTTATGTTTAATTTATAATTCACTTTATTATAGTGATCCGCACACGTGTTCGTGACATGTGAACACTTGTCGATGTGCATGTCTCATATTCGATAGTATATGATATTAAGTAGAACATTATGAAACTATGACTGTAAAATGTAAATTGTTAAACAATGTGAAATACTGCATTTATTATTTTATATTGTAATATGATTGTTAAAAAAAAATAACCTAAGTATTAATTTCTTAATTATAGATATAAGAGTCAATATAATAATGAATATAGAAATATGGGTTTTCTAAACTTCCTAAATATTAAGTTTATACCCACAAACTAAAAATAATAATATTCTAAATATTAACTTAAATGTGTCGATCTTTTGGCTCTTTGATGTCCTTCTAGTTGTTTTACAATCTTTTTTTCTTAATTTTTATAAAACTATTCGTGCATTTGTTCAACGGCATCGGTTACAATTATAGGAAGGGAAATCAGTGAGCATAAAATTAAACATGATTTTTACAAAGCTCGGCGTCACCCCAATAATGTATCATAACGTTAGTATGTCTTGGTTCGTGCAAAAAAAAATAAATTGTCTTTAAAAATACATCGGTAAGACAATTTAATATATTAATAATAACACTCGCGGTACGATAATTCGATACGTCTTATTGAACGGCACGTTTCTTATTTATATAAACAAAATAAAAATAATAAAACTAAAAGAATCGCTTGGACTCTGCAGCGCCAGCACTAAAATAATAATAAATAATAATAATAATATTACAATGTCTGCAAGTGTATAGTAGACTGGCATTTCGGTAGTCATGCACGTGCGGCGCAACAATCTCGGCGAATCCATCGCTCACCTGGAGCGCTACAGACGGATGGCCGGGTGGGATAATAAAAACGACGAGCACGCGTCCGCGCGATTCATAATTACTCGTACACGGACGCGCGCGCGGTCCACCTCGGTTGACGACAACGCCGATGATCACGGACGTGAGCGGAGAAAAAAAAATAAAAATCCCCAAGCGAATTTACTGTGATAAAATAATATTATGAGAACCATAATAATTTAAACCACAGGCCGCCCCGCTGTCTCACGTCAGTCCAATCGAAAACTGCAACTGCGGTACAATATCTGCACCTTCGGCAATCATCGTCCGTTTAATAACTGCTCAAATAATATTATAAACAATTTAAATCCGTTTCGGACCGTTTCGACCGCCGCCCGTCGAGTGCCGAAAACCCCCTATTCGATACCCATATTGGCGCCAACCGGTCTCCCGAATCAGCCCGCCGGACGTCGTCTAGCCGTCGACCGACAGACGAGAGTCGTCTTCAGTCCGTCATCTGATCGTGAAAACGGTACATCCGACCGATTGTGATCCACTTGCCGGATCGACATCGACATCATGGACGGCTCTTGGTGGAACTCGGTATGTACATTTTAATAGTATATAAATATAACATTGGGGGACGAGGTGACCGAGTGGTCTGACTCTTCCGCTGCGACGCAGCCGGTCGCGGTTCGATCCTCGGCCACCGGGCGGCATTTTTCTCCGGACAAGTCGCGGTGACCGGAGAGCAAGTGCTGCCATCCCCCACCCCCGGGGCATGGCAGAAACCTACGGGTGCCCCATTCGAAATTCTGCCAAAAACAAACACACACGTGTTCCCCCTACCGTTCCAAAAACCTACAAACCATCAATACAAAAACCTACAGTACCTACTAATAGCTAATGGCCACAGTTGCCGGGCTCAGGATCAATTAAAAAAAAATATAACATTATAATATATTGTAATACGTATACGATATTCAAATATTGCATTACAATCGCTACCTATACCGATCGATAATCGCCGCGATATCGGAATTATGTACAATAAAACCTCTAAATGCCGGACACACTTTGTTGCCGAAATGTTTTCTGCTACAAAGTGCACAACACCACTAAAACACGCATTTTAAAAACGAGTTATATGTTTTTCGTTATCGGATGGAAGGGGCAGCTTTAGCTTTTAAAGTTTTTCAACTGAAACATCCTCACAATCCCAGTCTATATTCTCTCGTCAAATGCCGATAAATAATAAATTATTGTGGATCTTAAAAAAAATATCAATCCTCGTCCACCCACGTATCAGATATAAACATATGTTTTACTATGTATGTACCATGTTGAATTGGGAAAATCTTTTGGAATATAAGGGAAGGGAATAAAAGTCGTACGTCTTCGTGACCAATATGATTGAACTTTAGCTAAAAAAAAATGTAATACAAACGGATTAGTTGCTCACTTTGATAATATATTTTTAACTAAACCACTACGCATTATTACATTAAATAATATGAAGTACATATAACAGCGTTTAAAAATATATATATTTATGTATAATATATGGAACGAATTATTAAGCTGTTGACATAGGTAATATTACTTACTCGCGAGCGAATTGCATGTAAATATGTCACGCACTCAATATATATATGCATTGTTATCTCAAACATCAAGTAAATCAAACATCAAC
Organism: Myzus persicae; assembly: GCF_001856785.1. Classification (NCBI taxonomy): domain Eukaryota; kingdom Metazoa; phylum Arthropoda; class Insecta; order Hemiptera; family Aphididae; genus Myzus; species Myzus persicae. The sequence goes on along the minus strand of NW_019100896.1, from coordinate 3,337 downwards.
TTTATTTATTTTTGACTGTATACCTACATACACTATCGATAAAAGTCAAGTACGAATTTTCAATAAAATTACAAGTACCTATCGTTAACGTTAATGGTCGGTAAATAAAACAATATTTTAAAAATTTTAGAATATTACTTGCAATATTATATAGAGTGGCATATAAACCAACGAACTCGAATAAATATATAATAATAAATTATTTTAAATTATATAAAAAATTGTTTTATTACATATTAGTCTTAATTTTTTTGTAACGTACCAACAAAAATTAAAAATAATTTTTTTTTAAACCATGTCTACTTTATTTTATACGTCATTCAGTCCATAATGATAAATAAATAACAATTACCTAATTCTATTATTTCTTTTATGTATACAACGCTATACATTACTATGCTCATTCTATAGAATGTTTTCGTTTGTGTTCTATTTGTATCGTAATTGACTTATCGAATTTTTTTGTAAAATTTTTTAAACCTCGTTTTTATATGCGTATTTTCGAAGAAAATTGAGAATATTACCTAATCATCGCAGTTGTTTTGAATTAGGAGTATCATGATAACATTCGAGTATAGTACCAATACATATAATTATTACACAAGCAAAAATACTTTTTAAATTAAACTTCTGCACGCTTTGCCGAAATCTTGCAGATGTATTTCAAGATTACGTAATTTAGTGAATGAACAATTTTTTTGAGTTCAGCTCAAGTATGGAAATCATTTTGCTTTGCTCGTAATAGGTGTTAAATATATCCAAGGCTTGCGTACTACTTAATATCGATCGAGTTTGTATTTCATAGCATATTATTATTATAATGGGTAGTAGTCGACTTATATAATATTTAAAACAAAAAAATTAGCTACATTTCTTATTTATCTCTATTAAAAGTCAAGATGTGGGATTATATTATACAGATTAGATATAGATACATTATGCAAACATAAGTCGCTTATTATAGTGTACAACATTTATTGTTAGTGGTCAGAAAAGCATACGAAACAAGATAAACAAATATTATACACTGCTATATTAGTAGGTATATGGTAAATGAACCATTGATTCTGACATTCTGGTATTGGTATACGTGTGTTGTTTGCAGTATATTTTAATCTTCAAGCGTTTAGTAAAAATAAATAACTTAGCATAAAAATCATGATATGCTGTTGTATATGTAACGAAATTATTAACAATAATAATATGTTGTATGTAAATTGGCATTGTATAATATTAAGATTGTGGTTCAACATGAAGCACTTAACATATTATCTGTCGATAACACTGTTTTTTTATAACAGAAAAAAAACCAGTAGTATTTTAAATAATATTATTTAGTAAATCATTTTTGATAGAAACGAATACTAATTTTCTAATTAGTTCAAATTATTTATCATATAATTGTATAATATATTTTGTACAGTGTGATTCACGTATAATATATTTTTTATAGTTTTCACTCGCTTTTTCTTCTTTAATATTGCAGTTATTCAAAATCTGATTTTTTTGCATTCATAAATATACAATACTTAAAGATGATATTTTATAATTATGGAAATGTTTTATACTGTTGAAAGAATGTTTTGTGGTGATACAAACTTCTGTTTTTCGAATGAGAATCTACTTTTAAGTTTTTGTACTTTAAATTATTTATTGGGTAATTTTTTTGAAAATGTTGTTTTGACCTAATTCTTAATTAGTATTAATAAGTAAATGTTCATATAATTATGTCTTCTAAATCTCGGAACTATAATAATTATCCTTATTGGGCACATAGAGTTAAATAACTCAAAGATTACTCGTTCGAAATTTAATTTTTATACTTTAGAATTCTTACATTCAACAATTATCGACTAAATAATTTAATAGACAAGATTTTCAGTTCAAAACAGAAAATTATATTTTCACAGTAAGTACCTGCATTCCTTTACAAGGTATCTCAAAAATTTGAAAATAATATGCTTGGTCTTAAAGTGTATTGTTTAAAAAATAATTTTAAAACTAGATTTTGAATAACTACATTAATGAAGAAAAGTGAGCATGCCTGGTTAATTACCCTGTGTAATTTGTTTACCTACAAACAGTACAAAAATTATTTACTTCACCTCGGGTCTTATTTATCGCCTGATGCTGAAGCTCGGCCGAGTTGAGTTCTCTTGTAGCACGGAGTACATAGTAATAATTATTGTAATACTTGAAGTTCATTAAACGCAATTCATGAATACTACGCGTAAATTTTTTTTTCCCAATAAAATTCTCTAGACGTATAGTTGATTGCCATAGTAAATATTTGTAGACATATTTTGTGTTACACAATATGTTGTACTTATCGTATCAGATAGAAATAATGTGTTTAATTATACATACAAATCTACTGAAAAATGTTTTATTCGTTTTAGTTATACATTATAAACAGATTAACTGCTTCAGGTATGTTCAGATTCAGCAATAACGTGGATTTTAAGTGAAAAAGAAGTTAGAAAACAAAAATACGGTTCAAATTTATCAAAAAATAACATTTATCTGTTCAAATTGATTTTTTTATGATTAAATTATGGTAAACTTGTACTTGACACGCTCAAAAAATACATTCCGAAATTATTTGGAAAACAATTTTTATTAAAATATCAGCGAATGGTTTGCGCATGTTCGATTTCGAGTTTCTATAATTTATAATTTATACAAGATGCCAAAGCTATGTATCCGGATTTACAGTATGAAGTGGAACTCATTTGCGATTTTTTTTTTCTAATCATTGGAAGACGACTTCTCGCACACTTATTAGTTATTATTAGGGCTAGGAAAATGAAGCACTAAAAACCTACAATAAAGGAATTCAAAAATTGCCAATAATGCTACAAAAAAAAGCATTTAACCAGGAAAATGCAACTAAAAAAGATTTAAAAATTAATTTTGAAGTTTAGCTGAAAAATATTTTTAATATCAAAAAATAACAGCACACGCGAATACGTAATTACAGGAGAAAACGATTAACGACTTGTCGATTACTGATATCGTGGTTCCGCGAGTCGCGACAATACTCCGTACGCTAGCACTCGAATATAAATAGAAATTCCTATATTTAGGAAATGCTAAATAATATTATTGTAAATTTAGACATAGTAAACAAGTCAATTAATATCGTTCTCATTGCGTCTGAAGTCCAGACATAATATTACGACGATATTACAGACATCGTATTACGTCACCACTACTCCCCACTCGGTAAACAGTAATCACAAAATCTAAGAATCTATTTTCAGAAATATTTTCCGATAAGGCGATAATATTTCACTACGAATTCACAAAATATATATAATTAAAATAAATGAAAAAA
>NW_019100895.1:0-23245 GCF_001856785.1 Myzus persicae | reverse complement strand
ACGGTTAATGGAAGAAATAACTACTTACTTCAGAGTTTACTGGAGATGATGTCTTATAAAAGATATTACTTATTTTTTTACATTTTTTTGCTGAATCAGCTAACAGTTTTTTATTTTTTTCTCTGGTTTTCTGTGCCCCACCTTTAACGTATTTCTTATTGTTGTCACTCATTTTAAATATACAAATTAAGTAAAGAAGAACACTATAAGTAACTAATTAAGTATGGTACAAATGTACAATACAAAGTCTGATTAGTCTTAGTTGTCGTCACTCGTTAGTTTAATGAAAACTGTAAGCTGTAATATCAGCTGTACTCTGTACACAAAAACACAGACATCAAATAGACCAATAGACGGACGTATCACGTAATAGGTATAACCCAACAGTTAGTTATTTTTAGATCTTATCGTTAACTTGCAAAATTATTTCACATAACTGTCATTAACTGATAACAGTACACCATACAGCACGACATGTCACGGACTATGTAGAAAATACATTTAGCAAACCAATATTAAAATATAAATATTGAATGTTTTTTATTTGTCATTGGCGTGGCCCGACGGCCACATAAAGCATGCGGCCCTGTGGGACATTTCCCACTGTCCCACCGGGCCAGTCCGCCACTGTATAAAACTTTAAGTGGCAAGAATATACCAATAGCAAATTTTCAATTAGAACTTATTAGACAGCTTTTGGATAAATATGGAAAATATAATAATAGTCCTAATAGGGGAAGAGCAAGTACAAAAGATGAGCCAACTCGACTCACAGCCCATCATTTTCCAACAGATGTGCCCAAAAATGAAGTTGGAAAAGCTAACCGAAGAAAATGTATTGTATGCTCTAAAAATAATAAAAGAAAAGACACATTATATATGTGTGATTTATGTAATGTTGGATTATGTGTAACACCTTGTTTTGGTATTTACCATACAAAAGCCAACTACAAAGCTACTCAATTATTATATTAAATTTCTTATTATAAGAAAATAATTTACCGTTGGTTTTATACTATTAGTAATTTATAATTTATGAGTGTTTGTAATATAATTTTTTATGGTTAATATTGTTAATTATGACTTTTTTATGAAAGATTTGTAAAATTTTTTTTTAAATACTTTAACTGTTAAAAATAAATGTTTGACATAAAAAAATCTAATGTTTCATTGATTTTGTGCATTAATTTATTTAGCGGAGTACATTTTTGAGAAACCCCAGGGTTTAAGCTAAGAGTTATACAATTAGCAATAACTTGGTAAGTTTTGTTCCAATTTTTTTTTTTTAATTTTTTCAGATTCAGTGAGTATAAAACTATCTTTTTAAGGTGGAAATACCAGTTAAATAATTTATGAAATATAGTCAGCAAAGAGCAGTTGCATTAGATTTTTATGATCAGCAGTGAAAGGGTTAAAGATGTTTTATAACATATTTTAGTATAATGTCAGCTAGACGTTATGAAAAATACTTCATGTAGATTATATTAAATTTCTAATAGTAGATGATTTTTAGACAGCTTATAATGGACTTAAAATAGACAGATTTAGACATCCATTGAGGGTTTTTATGCACTTCATAATTGACTGTAGGTATACAATTTTGGTCATCTATTAGTTGATGATTTTTAGATGATATGGATATTTTAAAATAGATTGAAAATAGACAGTCAAAAAACCCGCTGTACGGCGTCTATAACCGGGATATAATAATACGCTCGTCGTAGCCTGTCGGTTGAAGGTCGTAACCACGCCCATTGTTTCCGTGACTGTGATAGCTGCGTCGAGTGCTTCGATTTTTATCAGCCACGTTTTATACTTTTATCACTTAATATAGGTAAATTAAGTACATAATCTATGGTTTTACCCTTAGATCATATTATACTGATCTAATGTTTTATACTTTTATACACGATTTAAGTTTATTTTTGGTGTCGCCAATTAAACTCATTACTCTGCTTTTATCTATAACTTTTATCATCAGTTTCCCCTAAAAAGAATGGCTGCAAGCATTATGCTGTATTTATTAATTATTAATTTACTCTCTTAATGTCTCGCAATACAATGACTGTTGATCATATCTGGAATAATCTCTCTTCTAAAGTGGCATTCATAAATTGCAAACAATTAAAGCGTAAATACATTGCTAACATTCTTTCAAACAGTAACCGGTAAATAACCCCACGAAAAAATCTAAAAATTACTGTTGAAAATCCCTAGTTGTTGTTGTGAAATGGAACTTGATGAATTACAAATCGTAAATGACTTAATAATTTTCAAAAAATTCAATTAATATTTGCTAACTGCTGTAATTTCTACATGAGATATGAATTTGTAGATTATTTCCTGGCAGCATTGAAAAACATGACATTTATTTTATTTGTATGCTTGAAAGACAATTTTCAAATGTTAAATTCTGTATTACTTGCAATGGAATATTAGTTAAGTATGCCTGTCAGTTATAATTAAATTTATAATGTTACAAGGCTGGGCAAAGTTAAATATTTTTTTTAAACTTTTGAGTTAAGTTATCATAGATAGATGTAAGTTAAGGTTAAATTTGAAAGAGACCTTTATTTTTTTTTAGTTGTAAAAGTTAAAAGTTAATTAGATAACTCAAGATAATTTAAGAGGACATGGTACTCACAAGTGCTGTCTCTGTCTTACAAGTACTTAACATAGCAAATGATGTGCTCAGCAATTCTGTAATACACAATTCATATCCACATCCGGTATTCATTGTTATTTCCTGAGTGCGTTTATACTTTATAGTGCGTTTATAGTACGTTTATAGTGCGTTTGAATAGTAGTATCGAATATTCTTTATTAAGTATTTCATTATTCTTATTTTTTAGTTAAATTAAAATATTTTTTCAAGTTTAGTAGTTGGTTCTTGTAAGTTTTTTGTTTATTATTAATTTTTTTTTTTTAATACTTATTTATTAATTTTGTGTAAGTATAGTACAGAAAAAGCTTATAAGGTCGAAATTAAGGTTCGAGACTTACATATAAAAAGTCGAGATTTAGGTTCAAGACTTAAAATTAAAAGTCGAGATTAAGGTTCGAGACTTATATTTAAAAAGTCGAGATTAAGGTTCAAGACTTAAAAGTAATGTCGAGATTTAGGTTCGAGATTAAAACCAAAGCTTTTACACAATTCATATTAAATTACTTAAGTGTTTATACCTAAATTGTAGCTGTGACGTGTAACAAAATGAATAAATAATAGATTGAATGAAATAGCTCAGTATGTTTGTATTGAATATCCCAAATTAAAACTTTAGTGAAGTCAGTTTTACACATAAGTGTGTGACAGACATTTACGAAAGACCTTTAAAACAATAAATTCAAATTTGAAAAATTTGACTGATTTTAGTTATGCACAAATGCATGCATTATGTATAGAATGGAATGGTTTTTCTTCTATTTTTGATTATCTCAATTGGTGTTACACCGTTTTGTTTGAAGCTGTTGATGGGTCAAACATGACAATCATCAATGTGTGTGTAAATCATTATACACAAATAATTGTGAACCATGTGTTCATGTATTTCAAGGTCAGCAGTGACTTTGTTCAAATTGTAAAACAAAAATATGTGTAACCTAACTATGTAATTGACGGGATATGAATACTGTTCAACATGGAGAAGATGGACGACATTGTACAATGGTTCATTTCGTTCACAGTCATATTATTGTCTCAAACTAAAAACAAGCAGATGAGATGTGCATTTAACACTTAACAAAATAAGTGCAAAGAAAATGGTCTACTATTGTACGATGTAGATGACAATGTTTGTAGCTTTAGTGATATAAATAAAGTTTTATGTGAAACGTCAACGAGGAAGTCTACGTTGTATTGTACATTTCAAGAGATCAAAGAAAAGATAAAAAATAGACTCGAACATAGTTTAACCCTAGGTAATGAACCAAACGAATATTTTAATGGGGAGTACTTAGACAGTTTTATACTAAAGTGTGTACCGTTTATACCACTGTGGACGCCTGTTATGAACACAACGGTCAACAATGTTGTTTCAATACAACGGAGTAACGCAACAGTAGAGTCATGGTTTAAAACTGTAAAAATAGACATGTTGGAAGGCAATCGCAGACTGAAATGCGGACGATTCGTGAAAGCATTGCGCAATCGTGTGATCAACGTTTGTAAACAAGTGGAGCTTGGTATTAGAAAAAAGAGATGTACGAGAGTACTTAATTTCCAAGACCAGTTACCGAATAAGAGAGTTAAAATGTCAAATGAGTCTTATATTAGAGGCAAAAAAGATAATGTAGATGAAACATTCCTTGATTCTGTAGAAGAATGGGGAAAGAAAGAAAAACAGCACAAGCATTTGCAACCGAAAATTTACCGTCCATTTAAAAAGTCACAGTGTGAAAATATCATAGATACCACTAAACAATTGGTGATATCTGACAAGAATGAAGTAAAATCAATTAAAAAATGGTGATGAAATCCTACTTAATGGGGTGTTTATTGTTAGAGATTCAATTAACAAGTCTTTTTCTACACCTGGCAGCCACGAGTCTCCCTTCAATTTGAAAAATTCAAACGGTTTAGAGTTTTACAGCAATATGTTGCCAAAAGATTTGGCATATTACAGACATGTCATAATACCAAAAACAAATAATTATATTGTTGGATTATATGATTATATTTGTAAGGGAAAGAATGGTGATATATTTTTTCCACAGTTACTGTTAAGTGACACTTTGTCAAAACCAAATTGGTTGAATAATTTTGTGATAGACATTTGTTTAGTATCAAAAGTGATTGAACTAGGACTGCAACATTTTGAAGTTTTGCCATGTGAATTAGTGAGTCACTTGTTGGCAAAAAAAGATGTCGGTGAAGATATGGATTGAAAGATTGTCATTGGAGAGAACAGTATAGTTATTTTACCATGGAATATTAACAAAAAATCATTGGATGTTTGTCATTGTTGATTTAAGCACTAATGAATGTAGTATCATGGATCCCATGAAACCCATTGATACCGGTAACAGAATACATGAAAACCGTTTTAAACACTTGTACAAAGCAATGAAAAATAATTGTATCTACGGACCTACGGTAACAAAAAAAATTTCCCATTGTTAAATTTAATTTCATGTTCTAAGGAAAATATACTAGTTCAGACACATGGCTATAACTGAGGAGTTTTTGTAAAATACTATGTGCATACTATTATAAGTAAATCAGATTTTGATCCTGATTTCGATCCTGTGGAGTACAGAAACTATCTAAAAAGGTATATTTTGGAAAAATCAGAAGACATCACCAATATGTGCCTATACTGCCAGTGGCGTGATAAATTGCGGTGAGGCAAACATTTTTACTGACCACCCACCCTTCAAAATCTCTCATAAAACCCTCAGTTCATCAAAACACACACAAAAAAAAAACTCACTTCAAAAATGGGTTTCAAATAGGTACCTATGAACATTCTTCACAAAAGAAAATTACAATAATTATGTGTATGTAGGTTCCTTTAAAAGGTCTCTGTCTCTCTATATTTTAGATAAAAAACATCCCTAATAATTTCTATTAGTACGCCCAAACAGTTGAAAAATAGAAAAAAATTTAAATTTAAGTATAAAAAATTTGTACTTTGAAGATTGAATTTCAAATTTGTGAAAAGCAAATGACACAGATAATGTAGTTAACTTTGTTAATCCATTTTTAAAACATTAATTTAATTGATTCATTCATCTCGGCGTACTAATGGATCTTGCTAACATCTTTGAAGAATGTATTATGTAAATGAAGGGGTTACAATACGTTATTTTGTTGTATATTTTGTGCCAAAATACATATCTAAATATTTATTGCCTAAACGATTTATTGATTCAACAATTAATAAATGTAAGAAGAGAAGCTCCTCTAAAGCACATTCTTGTAATATGAGCTTTTTATGATATAATTAAGTCATTATCTAAATTTTTTTATTTATAGTAACATACTTACATAAATAAGTATAGTAAAATTAATATACAATTTAGACAAGTATAAAACTATAGATACCATTTTAATTATACATGTATATTTATTAAAAACAATTTAAGAAAACATTAATCTCTGAAGATAGAGCAACTTGATCAATGACACTGTTTATGTCAATAGGAATATCTTTTTCAGTACTCAGAATTAAAAGACTTTCCAAACGGCTTTGCCCTGTTGAGGATCGCAATCTATTTTTTATCAATTTCACCTTAAAATAAAAATGTACCAAATAATTATAATGATGTTTTATGCTTGTAATAGCAATTTATATATGATTATTTATTACTTTTGAAAAACTACGCTCAGCAGAAGCCGATGATATTGGAATGGTACTCAATGACTTGTAGGCCATATATAAATTTGGAAACGCATCAATTAAACCATAACTTGATAATAGCTCAAGTATTTTTATACATGAAAGTTGTTCATTGTTGTCTTCTGTTTTTTCTTCATTTTCATCTGAACTTGGGCTTGGGCTGTCATCAGAACTTATATGACTATTTTCATAATTTGGTGTAGAATAATTGAATTTAAGTTCATGACCATTTAGTAGTTCACTTAAGCTTTTCCTAAATGTTAAATATTCAGTTCTTAATGCAATTTTGTCAATATGTACAATCCATTTTTGCAGATTATCAAAAGCATTTTGTGGTAATTTGTTTTCATTCGTTGTCATTAATCGCTCAGGAGACAGTAAACACAAATCTTTAAGTATTTCTCTAGAGTCACTAAACCTTACAGTAATAGATGTAATAATAGCATCTAACACTTTGTAATAAACATTTCTTCGGAACATATCACTAGGCGATGAAGAAATTTCATCTCTCGTTTTTTCTCCAGACATCATTTTTATTTTCCTTGGTCTTGTCTGTTTAAAATCTTTTTCTTCTAGATTTTTATCATGTACAAATAACTTAGCATCATTAACTATCTGAATGCAGTTTTATTCAGATCTTAAATTTTGTAAACGAGTTTTAGCATTATCAATTAATGTCATAGCTTGAATGAAATCCATTGATTTTGATTGCAAATAATTAGAAACTATTGTGGTAATTGAAAATATTTTTCTTATAAAGTGCATAACTAAAACAAATTGAAATGATGTAATTATTTTTAGTAAAGATTCTGCAGTTGACACCATATCCCGGTCAGAATCCTTTAGTGTGGTCAATTCATTTAAAGTTTTTAACAAAGCGAAATATTTCTCTTGCACCACAATTAACACCCTATCATGTGATGACCAACTTGTAGATGAAAATCGTTTTAATCGACGTTTCTGTTCTTGTGAGTACAATTCTCCTTGCCATTTCAAGAATATTGCAGTTCGCTTTCTAGCTCGCATAAATTCTACCAATGAGCTGATATTGCCAAAAAATGACTTTGTTTCTAAGCAGCAGTCGCAAGTATCAACTACAACTAAGTTGAAAATATGGGCGGAACACCAAACGTAAATTGCACGAGGATTTTCTTCTTGTATACGTGTTTTCAAACCAGAATAATGCCCTTGCATAGATGCTGCCCCATCATATGCTTAGGCAATTAATTGTGAACGCCAATCAATTTGGTATTTATCAGTAATTTTACAAAAAATATTGAAAATACCAAGACCAGTAGAATCTGGTGCAGTTTCCAGGGCTACTAGTCGTTCATTAACTTTTCCTTGTTCACTAATTTATCTTAAAATAAATGTATACTGCTCAATATTTGATATATCAGTAGTAGTGTCAATAATTACAGCAAATTCGTTAGCCTGTTTTACTTCTTTTAATATAAATGAACGAACTTTTTCTGACAAAATATTCATGATATTGTTTTGAGTGACATTTGATAAAAATGTTACACGGTTATGCTGATTTTCATTTATTTTATCCATATGGTATTTTAATGGAGCATGGTAATTAGATAACAGTTTTAATAATTCCAAAAAATTCCCACGATTAGATGATTTATAGCCTTCATCATGCCCTCGCAAAGCTATATTTTGTCTAGCAATAAATAGTATTGCTTCAATTATAGCTGACATAACTGCTCGGTTTTCAGCGATTTGACGATTAGCTGCTTCTAAGATTCCTGTATCAATTCGCATGTTCTTCTGATACAAACCTCTAGCTATTTCATTGATAATATGCTCTGACCAACTTTCATGAGAATCAATTGTTCTTTTAATATTTTTGTAGTCATTTGACCCTATTTTGGCTAAGAATGAATTTTTTGCTTTTGGAAGGCCAAAAAGCTTACACGATATGCAAAAAAACTTATCTTGTGATGGCGAGTATGAAAGCCACCACCTTTTTACAAACATCCGTCCATTTTGAATTTTACGGTTGTAAAAATTTTCATGAAATGATCGCACATCACCATTTGGATATTTTTTCTTGGGGAACTCATAATTCAATAACTCCAATGCAATTGGTTGACAAGGGCCTAATGATGAAAAGTGATGTAGTAGCTCATTTGATAATACCAGTGGCAGCTTTCCAGGGTCATTTGGAAATACTAGAAAAAATTGTTTTTTATTTTAATTTCAATACTCTATTTACTTATGACTATTGTTAATGCCTAATGAAATATACTTATTTACCTGTAGGAAATGTGCCTGAAGGATTTAATTGCTCGGTTTGTCCACTAATTTCTAATATTGACTCATTTTTCTCTACATTATATCAAATATCAATGATAATTAATATGCAATATACAATTAATACAATTTGTTTTACAAATTATTTGTAGTATTTGTAGCCAATAATTTTTTCATTTAAATACAGTTTATCACCAGCAACCAAAATCAAACATGTATGGCTAAAAAACTACATCACACAACATTAAACTTCTTATAAAAACAGTTTTACCCAGAGCTTAATCACATATATTTGAGCTTTTATACATATAGTCTATATTATACAAAATACCAACACTTTTTTACAAACAAAATTAGTTATAGTGAAACATTGTTATAACAACATAAAAATATGAAAACATTAAATTCTACATGACTACATAAAGAAAAAAATAATAATTTTGGTAACAAGTTGATAACTTTAAATCAATATATTATTGGTTAGATAAAATAGAATAGAAAAGAAGTATTTTTGTACAAAATTATATTAATTTATTAAAGCTACACAAAACATATAACTATCTAAGCGACTTAAATGTTAATAAACATACATAATGAATGTAACATGACAACTGAAACACACAAATAAACAAAAAAAACATAATTAAAATAAACTAAAAACACAAAACAATAATTATTAAAGGAATTACCTTTAGAATTTATTATTTCCACTTTATTTGTCTTACCACTTGGTTCAGAGTCATGATCCAAGTCAAGAGAATTTTGTGGTATTTCAATAAAATCTAAAAAAAAATATATACCCTTGTATAAATAGTTAGAACCATGTATAATAGAAAAAACATTTTCTATATTTATTGATATTTAATATATAACATAATATAAATTTGGAAAAATATTTTTTAATTTTCTAAGCTAAAATGTCTTTACTAACTCTTTACTTACTTACAAAAATGTCCATAGAATTTGTATTATATTTAGGTACAACAAAGTGTAGAAAAATTACAAATTAGTTGTTACTTAATAAAATTACTCATAATAAATATTAAATTTTAAAAAAAAAATGATAATAAAAGATTTGTTTATCATACATATAGAATTTTAGAAACCATGTAAAAGCACTGTTATAATTATTATTTACCTTGAATACAAGCACCGGTCATTTCATCATCCTTATTTGTTGTTAATACATCTTCAGAGTTGCTATTAATCTCTTCAGACACTAAACAAATTATTTATGATTGGAGAATAATACAAATCAAAATTGTATTTTACCTAATACACAATGTAAGTTTGGAAAAATAGTTAAAAATTGTCTAGACCATCATTTCTTAACAAACTTAACTTTCTAATAAAAAATGTATAAATAATTACATAATTAAAAACATACATTTACGTTTTCTCTGTAAAGTAAAGAATGCTGAAATATCGGTATTGTTTTTTTTTCGTTTTTGTACTTCACATGAAGCTACATGTCTTGTCCAATTCAAATCGTTCATATCATTTCTTTTTTTACCACAAAGACACTTCATAACACAACTGCTAGATGCCATTATAAATAAAATAAATCGATACCAGTACACGACTTATAATTTATAAAAGAAACGAGGATCAAAATATCAAATTACACAGACATCGGCATGGACAGACTAGAACACATTGACATTTGCGATTTGCCACGTTTTTATTTTATTTATAATATTATCATATTTAAATTTGATAACGGTTACCGAAACACATGGCACATGCACAGATATCTATACTAATAGTATAGTATAGTATAGTATAGTATAGATATCTGTGGGCACATGGTAGTTTATGTAGATAAGAAAGATAAAGGTAGCCTTCCTAATACCTTTATCTTTCTTATCTACAACCGTAGTAGTCTACAATACAAACTTCTGTTATATAGCTATTATTACTTAAAACTTAAAAGGTATGACTTGACGATAACTGATAGCCGATAGGTAAACGTACAATTATTATATAAATCATATTATGTTGGACAACAAGACACCCACCCCCCATCTTTATAATAACTCAGAGGCAATTGCTTCTCAAATTAACGTTCCTCACGCCACTGAATACTGCAACAGTTTATCAAATAGACGCCGATGCGAAGGAGACCAAAGTGTACAAGAATGGGTGTCATGCACATGGTGTTGTAGATGGATTGCTATAAATTGCATCCACGAAGAAGATAGGATCGATGACTATGCGAGTAGTGATTTTCTGTGTCTATTATGCCAGTAGAACAGAGCCTTGTAAAAGATGCTTTTTAAAAGTATTCTAATACAGATACAGATACTTAAAAGTATATAACATGCTTATTTGAATACTCAGTTAAAAAACATATGATTATAGGTATATTATAATATAGTGTAAAAATAAATAAAATATTATATTAACTAAAAATAATAAGTATTTTAGCATAAGTATTAGATTATAAATACTTTGAGAAAGTACATATTTGAATACTTTTAATTTTAATCAAATTATCTACTAAACTGCAGTAGAACAAATGGGATTGAATTGTGTGTTGTTTATTAGAATTTAATTATTTTAATTTGTTTTTAATCTTAGTTTATTATTTATTTATTTTTAGTTTAATTTAACAGTTGATTCGATACAATTAATGTACAAAATGTAACCACACCAATTATGAACATACCAACATACACCTATATTTTGCCAACTGTAATGATTGTTCTAATTATCGGAAACAAATTCCAAAAACGTATTTGAATTCGTCATGAAGTTTACTTGAAAACGACTTTTCACCTTTTTTAAATTTATCGCTTAAACCCATCAAATTTTAATCCGAAATTTTGAATTTTAAAATAATAGTAATATTGAGCTAAAAAAATCAATTTGAAAATGTAAGAAAGTCGTTTACAAGTAAACTTTATGACGAATTCAAATATGTTTTCAGAATTTGTTTCCGATCACTAGAAAAATCTGTACAATTGGCAAAAGATTAATACTTTTAGAAAAAAAAAATATTATTTATTGTTCACCAAGCGCGCGACGGTGAGTATTTGAAATGTAACTGCGCGTGCTAAAGTGTCCGTTTCCATGAATCTGTTCGCCGCCGCCCGCCCGAGTAAACCAAATATAATAATAGTTCCAGACTTCACGCCTGCGATAAAAATGAAAATATCCATAAACTTATAAATAACATATTATATTATACAATTGATATTATTATCGGAGTATCCCTATTTCGTGCACACTGCCCATAATATTATTTATTAGCGTCTAGCGGCTACGTATAATATCTGCTACGGTAATTATTGCCAGTTGCCTACTATATTGGCTTCTAAATTATAATAAATTGTAATTCATAAACGTTTTACGTTATTCTACTTATGATGGAAAATATTTAACAAATTAAAAAACGAAAAAGGAAATATTTATCCAAAACACTGGGGAAATGTAGATAAACTAAAAAAATGGAGAGAAAATCTTAAAACTGACAGTGACACAGTAAGTCAAAATAATTTACACCATATATAGGTATACAATTTTATTATGTGCATGTGATTTTAATTTTGTATGTATTATTATAATATAGGAAGAAATAAATAATCTGTCGGCATCGGAAAACCATCCTAATACTATCGATGATACTATTATAACAGAACTGGATAATGCCCAAATGTACGTCATTCTCTAATACATTATAGTTATATTATTTTTTTGTTTTATAAGCATTATTGCAGTTCATATTGTATTGAACATTGTATAATTTAGAAAAAAACAGATTTTTTTCTGTATTTTTCTAACATTTATTTTATTAGTAATTTTGATCCCTAATAAAGCCGTTATGGTTATTTAAGGGTTAATGATGATAGTATGATACAAGACTTTTATCCATTGTCACCAGAAACTTCAACAAATATATTCGAACCAACATTTAGACTAAGTACTGTGATCTCAGAAAACGATTCGACCTCAAGGTAAGAAATTTGTTATACTATGCAATGTGCAATATTTTTGTTTTATCTCTCTCTGACTGACCGACGTGCAACATAGCAAAGTTTACGTTCACAATAGGTAACGATTATAATCATAAGAATTTTTTTAATTAAAGTGAAATGTCCTTTTATACAATTTAAAAATAAGAATATAAGATATTATTATCTAGGGCATCTCATAGGCTTTTTATTATATTTTAATTTTAAAGCGAGTTATGAGTATTTTATAAAATCAAAATATAATAAAAAGCTATGCTATGCTATTTCCTAGCTAGATAATAATCTTACCTTCAAATTTTTTAAGAGGTGATTTCACTCTAACTTTGGAAGTTATTATAATTTATAATCATTATTATGAACTTAAAATTTGATATGTTGCGCGTGGGTCGGAGAGAAAAAATAATAGTGCTCTGGCATCGTCTTGAACAGCTAAACATTATTTAGTATGCCTATACATATAAAAACGTTAGCCTGTATTTGTATTTTGAATTTAAAATTGTTTTTAGAGCTGAACATGATGTATTAAGTGGCCGAAGAATAGTTGACATTGGTTATATTTTTAAATCAATTTCATTAGTATGGCATACACCATTTGATTGTTCATTTAAAAATTTAATTTTTTCCCATGAAATTCGTAAAGGATTTTTTTTGTGAATTTCATTTTGATTGTTCTATGTATCGTAAAAAAGAAATTATTTATTCTGAATTTCCAATTTTAAATGACAAATTAACGGTAAATGCTGCAGCTGTCACCATGTTAAATACAGGGCAAGGGCATTCCCAATTGGATCAATTTTCAGCCATTTTAGATATGCCTTGTATGTCTAATAAAACATATCAGAAAGAACATGAATTCGTGGCAAATAAAACACAATTAACTACATGGGAATCGATTGAAGAGGCTGGAAAAGAAGAAGCACGATTAGCTATTGAAAATGGTGAAGTAAATAGTAATGGTATACCCTTGATAACCGTCGTTGCTGATGGCGTGTGGTCAAAAAGATCCTATAAACATAACTACAATGCATTATCTGGAGTTGTAAGTTTTTATTTTAATCATTTTATAAAATATTAAAAAAGGCGGGCAAGACTATAATTGTAATATTTTAATATTTACTAATTTATAGACTTGCTTTGTCGGTTATAGAACAAGAAAAGTATTATTTATTGGAGTACGGAACAAATACTGTTCGGTATGTATGAAAGCTAAGGCAATAAACAAAGATCCTCCAAATCATATTTGTTATAAAAACTGGAGCAACACTAGTACTTCTATGGAGTCAGATATAATTGTAGAAGGTTTTCGACAAAGCATTCCTACACATGTAGCGAGCTGTGACTATGTTTAAATATTATAAATAACCACTCCAGTAAATCACTCCAGTAGTTATAAATATACAGGAGAAACACGATATGTTGAAGGAGGCCTACGAAGCGTCTATTGCGCGTGACCTCGAAACGTATATGTTAATAAATATATCACTACTTATATGAATATTATTAAAATAGTTCACATTAACAGCGTTGTGTTGCCTCAATAGAGATGACAACGACCAGATAGGCAAGGGACATCTGGCGTGTGCAGCGCGTGGCCGCCCACGGTATGACCTTATATGGTAAAGTAGTAGGATAATAAGCAGGGATACGATCCAAGGATCACCATTTCAAAATACGTCGCTCGAATAGGCTTCGGCAGACGAACCAACACCAACGAGCTAGACGGACCAACACCAACGACTAGCTAGGAGCTAGGATATCACAGTCACATCTCGCTAGTCTTCATTATTTAATATAGTCACTTTGGACTTAGTACATTTATTGTTTTTTGTATTAATCAAATAAAAGTATTCAATTTATAAAGAAAAAAAACAGACTCTTCTTCATTTATTTTTCAACTCCATCAAACGGACGTAGTCGGTTTGTTACACACATAATATAATTTATCATAAACTCATAGGAGATGGAGACTCTAGTGTACTAAAAAAAATTATGATGTCAAAACCGTATGGATTTGATACGGAAGTACAAAAAATTGAGTGTACTAACCATATTTTAAGAAACTATTTAAATCGCATAGTGGATATAGGATCTAGGAGAAAAAGTTCAAGCGGCGTTGTCGTCCCTGGTGAGCTACGAAAAATGTTAAAGGAACGACGTTTAAAACTGAGGTAATTTTTTTTAATCATTGAAAAAAAAAATAGAATAATATGCTGCTTTTCTCAGTCTTGTATTTATTTACTAGTCTTGTCTTTATTTTATATTCACAATACAAATTATATTACAGGACCGGAATTACATACGTAATTAAATATAGATCGAAATTAGACGTCCCTTTAAATTACAAGATCACTTTATTAAGGGAGGATATAGAAAATGGGCCTTATCATGTTTTTGGTTCTCATGACAAGTGTGCTAAGTGGGTTTTTCGTAATAATGTGCTTATTTAAACATAAAAAAAAGTTATAGACAAACTTTATTACAATAATTAATGATTTTTTTTAGTTATTTTTGTGATGGACCTAAACCCGGGGAAAGAAATATGATTTCCGAAATGGAAAATTGTGGACTTTGGCAAGATATTTTGGGAGCGAGAAATTTAGTTGCACATCATTCTGATAGTCTCATTCATTTTGTAAACAACAACTGCGTGGAAAGTTATAATAGCGTTGTTGCTAAATACGTCGGTGGTAAACGTGTTAATTATTCTTTTAGAGGCAAGTTTTAAAACTAATAATAGGTTTAAAAAAATATAAATGTAAATGTATACTTAATATTATTAGTTACTACTATATTAAATATAGGCTCTTACCAAGCCCGTTGCGATACGGCTGTCAATGCGTTCAACCTCGGACCTTCATATATTAGCCATTTCCATAAGAAAGCTACTTTTCATAGTCCAGGATTGTTCACGAAAAAATATATTAAGAGGATACAAAAAAAGAAAAATGATATTAAACGAAGAAAATTAAATCAACCTGGGTGCTATCTATTACATTTTGTGTTTATATACCTAACTATAACTATAATAATTAATATTGTAATTTTTATAAATTTTTATATTTGTTCAATATTTTTTCAAGATATAAAGTTAAAAAGAATATATTTCCACACGGACCTGACGAAGACTATGGAGCAGTAAAACAGCCTTCTGAAATAGTTGATATGCCAATTGAAGAGTATGGAATTAAAAAAACCGAGTTTCTAAAAAAATTAAAACTCCCAAATGAAGAAATAAAATTATCGGAAAGAAGTACTATTAACCAATCACAAAGCGATGAATGGCGAAGGCAAAGCAAAATGAGACTCACAGCTTCAAACTTTGGAAAAGTTGCCAGATTGAAACCAACCACTTCTCGCGAAAATACAGTCAAATTTATTTTATACGACTTATTTCGTGGTAATGCTGCAACAAAGTAGGTCAATTATGCATTACACTCACCCATTTTTTCTTTATTCTTTATATTATGTATAAAATATTTATTATATGGGTTACTTATATTACTTTCTCAGTCATAATAATAATGTTTTTAGATATGGAATTCAGAATGAACCTTTGGCAAAAAAAAAAAATGGAGTCAAAGCTTGGGTCAGCAATATTACCCTGTGGGCTTTTTGTTGATAATGATTTGCCTTTTTTGGCTGCTAATCCAGATGGTTTGATAAGTGATGATTCTATTGTTGAAATTAAATGTCCATCATCCATAAAAGATTATACGCCGGAAGAGGCCTTTCATGAAAAAAAATTAAAATGTATGACGTATAATGATGGAAATCTACAGCTGAAAACATCACATGCATACTTCTATCAAATTCAGGGACAACTACATATAACTAATAGGAAGTTTTGTCATTTTTGTATATGGACACCTAAAGGTACAAAAAATTATTATAAATGAAGCTTAAATTTATAAGTTAAAAGAAAATGTATGCAATTAGCCATTTGTCATATAAAATTATAATAATAACTCGTATATCAATTAATAGGATTTATAGTAGAGAAAATTGAAAGAGATGACAAGTTTTGGATGGATATAGAACCAAAGTTGAAGAAGTTTTACATGGAATGTTTACTTCCGGAAATAATTGATTCGCGACTTGACCGAGGACTTCCACTTAGAACAGGCTTATAATATTATAATTAAATACCTATTATAATAATGTATAATACGAATTGAATAAAATAAAAAAGTTTTTACAGTGATCAGTATTTTTTTGACTCTCAAATAAATACAATTTAGGTAGTATACATGTAGGTAATAGGTAATTACATAAAAATAAAAACGAAAAAAATTAAGTCTAAAAGGCGAATAAAATAATCATAAAAACTACTTTATTATTTGAAACGTTGTTATTATTGTATTATTAATAACTTATAAGTTACAATAGTTATATACTTATTTTACCTATCTTTATATTTAATTACAAAAATGCCTGCGATCAATATTCATTGGGTAAAAAATAAAAATGTAAAGTTACTTCAGGCAGCGAATGATATACTATCTGGTATATTTATTATATTTTTATACAGGTAGGGTAATTAGTAATTACGGGACGCCGTCATAATCGAAGATAAGAAATATCATAATGTTGCGGGCTGTTGTAGTAGTCACGTGGGGCACTAACACTAATGATCGTTTACTACAAACACAAATACACGCCACGCACGCACTTACTATGGAAATGGCCTTAAAATTGCCTATACTCAGCTCCTTAAAAACGGTCGGTATCGAATCCCCTTAATATTTTAAGTTGTCATACACTCATACTGTTATATATATATTTTTTTTTCACCCTTTATGTTCTAATAACTGATAATTGATATACCAATTAATTGAAATTATTACTTACCTAATTAGAACATTTCGATCAAATTACTAGGTGTTTATTTCGATTTTTCAGTTTTAATCAATAATTTAAATTAGATAACTTATTATTTACATTTCAACAAAAAGGTTTTTTGAACTATAAAAAAAACTAACTTCTACTCTAACTTAAGTTACAATTTTCACCATACTAACTTGTAACTAACTACCCAGTGTGCACTGAATTTGGATCTATATATTCATCAACAATAAATCTACCGTAGATTTAACGGGGATTTTAAGTAGGTCTTTTCCCAATAGAATCAACACATATTCTGATATACCTTTACCATATATTTTTGTGTATGTTAAGGTTGATTTTAAGTTTATTATAGTTTTATTTATCTACGAATAATATACAGATATTCAATATTTATTGAACTCAATAAATTTGCATTGATTGTAGTTGTATAATATATATAAGTATTCATCAACGATAAATCTTCAGTATTATTATGTTGATTTAAAGTGAATAATTTTCTAGTTGAATCAACATGTATTCTACTATTTTTTCCATAGTATTAATTAAACGTATATTAAACCAACGCGAAATCCACATACACTCATTTCCCAACAGGAACTTATTTATAGAATTCGATATTGTCTGTTTGTTTTTCATGATAATTGATAATCAAATAATTATGGCAATGCGAAATATATTAGAATAATAATATGTTCCTACTTGCGGGACGTTGTTGAATACTTAGTGAAAATTGTTAGTTTTGTTTTTATTTACCTACTTTTAATATAATAATATTGAATAGTCGTCTATTACTGTGTATACTATACATTATATATGCATATGCTCTCAGGTGTAGTGTAATTATAATAAACAAGTAAGTACCTACACAACATTATTATTATATTTTATGATAAGTTTATATTATAGTATTTATGTGTTTTGTGTTTATTATGACTTCTAACCTTCTTATAACAGGTACTTGTAATAAGTAATTTAGTAATAATAAGTGTGTACCTACATATATGTACATAATATAGTAAATTACAATAATTTATAATATCAGTTACCTACCTATGTAAGTTAGGTACAGTCTAATATACATGCATTCATGTTTATTATGTAGGTAATAAAATGTTGTCTCTATAGTTTACATTACATAATTTGAGACATTTTTAGTATATAAAGTGCCATCAATATCTCTTTAGTTGTAAATTATTGCTGCGAAGATTCTAGATGCTCATTGTGAAATTTAAACAATAATTGTTTATCTTGAGATTATTTTCGATACATATTGACAATTTTGATCAACCATAATTCCATGTCTTGTCTTTAATACCATTTTCTGGTATAATATTTTTTATCTTCTATAATTTTATACTTTCTATAACAGGGAAACTATTACGTTTATATTATTTTAACAATATCTACATCACTGTTGTCTTATTCTCTAGATTTGTTTTGTTTACCTTTGGATAAATGTTCATATTAAACGATTCTTTGATTCTCTCATAAGTATTTACTGTATTCACAGTCAAGGCGATTAATGCAATTTAGCAATTGCTAATACCTAGGTACATTGTGTTTTGGTGAAAACAATTTGACAACTTAGATCAAGTTTTTTTTAATATTAAATGCCCAGCGGACAGCCTGAACACTGAATTGATTAATTTACAACTAAATAATTTATAATGAAATCTTAAGTTTCAAATAATATTGACAAAGTTTAACATCATAACTCCTGAGTTATTTTCATTGTATTTGAATTTACATTTGTTAGTGTAGCTATGTAAGTTTTGGTGTTTTCCAAACATAATTTTATCTACTTAATTTATTAATTAAGTTTTACTGTTTAGCCCTCATGGCCCCATTATACTTCTAAACCGCTTGGCAGCATTTATTTTTTCAATTGTCAAGAAATTTCCATTCTACCTTCCTTTTGATAAGTCTACCTCTACATATAAGGTTGTTCAGTTTTCTGATTGTTTGAATTTAGTTTATAATTTTTAGGTAGAGAGCATATTATATACCTATATACCTATTACCTATATATTCTTATAAATCTAGGCTCTCTAGTTACAGGTGTTTACTGTACCTAGCTGATATTGTATATTGTTCTTTAAGTTCACTTGATTCACCTAAAAAAAAAATTTAATCATAATATAATAGGTACTTATCATTGTTAAATTGTTAATATAAATAATTATAATTACATTATTTTATATTGTTAATGTTTATTATAGAAGGGTTATTTGTAGGTATAAAGAAGGTGATTCAGCTATATAGCTACTTAGTACACAATAATATATTATATGATATTTTTTTGATAAATAGATTTGCAATATACACTTAATGATGTATACAAAATAATCACTATATTATACAAATATTAAAATATAAATATCTATGTAGGTATATAACAATATTATTTAGTATAAATAGTATCGTTACAATAATTCCATATTATGCATGATTTAAAATGATTAACTATTACTTACCATTATTAATTAGGTACATCTTTTGTCAGTTGTCATAAGGTTTAAAATGTGCACAGGTTAATTTCTATTAAAAATATAGCATAAATTATAATCTAATATTCATTTAATTCATCAATTTTAACAGTATATTTCTCTTTGTTTTTATTTGTTTCAATTGTATTTAAAGTTATTAATGTACTGAATTAATTTTCAAATAGATTGCAAGTTTTGTAAGTTAGTATGCCACGACGACACTATAGGCCTACTTCTGAGTTTTCTACAGTGTGTAGAAAGCGAAGATTGCAAGGAATAAATCATTCAGCACAAATAGTTAATTCACTCAAAAGCAACTTACAACCTCAAACTATAATAAATAACAAACATTTTTATTTCCTGATAATCAACTAAGTATTTCTGAAGATGAAAATATAAATTCTATAAATGTCAATGATCAAATACCTTCAAATAATACTAATTTACTTCAAAATATTGAGAAAGAAAATTATGATAATTTAATTCCAAACGACCTTAAAAATAAACTTGCTAAGCTTATAATTGATGGTAATTTCTCTCGTAATAAAGTAAACGATCTCTTATGTTTATTAAAAAATGTGAATGACATAAATATTTTGAAAGAACTCCCATCAGATGCCAGGACTTTTCTTTCTTGTCCCAGATCGGGTAGTTTAAATATTATTACTCAATCTGATGGAGGGCAGTACATTCATTTTGGATTAGTTGATGGACTTAAGTATGTGTTACAACTACATACCCAATGGTAAACACAAGATAAATTCAATCTTTGGATATCAGTAGATGGGACAGGGATTTTAAATCGTCATTTTTGGCCTATACTCGGTGGTGTCTGTAATGGATCAGTATTACAAGTTTTTGTTATTGGTGTATACTGCGGAAGTCTTAAACCAAAATCTTGTTCCGAGTATTTGTTTCCTTTAATTTCAGATTTAAAAACTGTTCTTACTTGTGGCTTCAACTATAATGGTGGCACAAAGAAATTAAATTTTTTTGGATTTATAACAGATGCGCCTTACGTGCATTTTTAAAGTGTATCAAACCTCACCAATCTTACTATGCATGTGAAAAATGTACTGTAAAAGGTATTTATGATAAAGATCGGATATGTTTTCCTAATGGTTCCTGTGAATTGAGAACAGCCTCTTCATTTAGACTTCAAACACAGCCAGAACATCACATAAGTGTTACACCTCTAATAGAAATTCCAAATTTTGATGTAATTAAATGTGTACCTCTCGATTAAATGCATTTATGTACTTAAGGTATAACAAAAAAATTACTGAATTTGTTTGTTAGAGGTCCTATAAAAAAAGATAAAACTGGTCCATCTGGATCTGTTAGATTAAGTAAAATTGATAATCGTTTAAATACATTATCTATATATCTTAGCACTGACTTCTCCAGAATTCCTCATACTTTAAGAAATTGCAATATATTTAAAGCTACTGAGCTAAGACTTATAATGTTGTGATGCGTACCTCGCGGATGTGGGACGGTGGTCCTGCCGGTGGAAGACGCTCGGGTGCGAGGTAACGACGTAGGTGTGAAAAAAAGAACACAGATTTGCGGGTGTCGCACGGACGTGCGGAAAACGTACTTTATTGAGTTGGTGAACAATCACGAACAGTGACTAAACAAAAAAAATAAATAAACAAACGGTTCGCACACGGGAACGCGGTGTTTGGATCGTAGTCGGTACAGAGACCAAAAAAAAAATGATCAGAAAAAGGTACTGGTGCTTGGAATGACGGTCGGTCCGCGGGACGTTATGTAATACGAAAAAAGTAAATCGACCGATCGGGTTCACCTAGCAGCCGGCCGACGGTTCCTGGTCGCGCGCCGGTGTCGTCCGTCGTCGGTTGGCGGTTGTTTAAGAGGTTCAGCGCGGATTTCCGCGTAAAGGCCGTTTGAATTCAAACTGCCATCACGCGGGACCGCGTCAGTTGTATCTTACTCCAGTTCCTTTTAGAGGTATTTTACCAATTGAGCTGTATAACAATTTTATGAGTTTTCATGTAGCAATGAGATTACTTGCATCTCCGATAACTTGCTCCGACAAAAATGGTTATGCACAAAGTTTATTAAATTATTTTTTGGAAACATTTATACTGTTGTATGGTTCATATTTAGTAACTTATAATGTTCATTCAATAATCCATTTGCCAGCTGATGTATTACAATACGGATCAGTTGATAATTTTTCTGCATTTCCATATGAAACTTTTTTAAATAGACTAAAAAAATATATGAAATCTGGAAAATTCCCACTATCAGAATTAGCTAACAGAATAATAGAAGATAGAAGAAACTCTCTTAGCATAATCTAACAAAATAACCACTCCTATTTTAAAACAACCCCATCAAGATGGGAATATTTTGGAAGGGTATCATGAAAGCCAAATGTATTGGACAATAATATTTCAAAATTTTAAGATTCAGGCACGCCCTGAAAGACTAAGACAACGTTTTACCCATAAAGATGATTGCATTATTTTACCACACGATAAAGTATTTGTTGTCATAAATATACTATCTAAAAATTATAATATTTATCTTGTTGGATATTATTTTAAAAATGTAACTGATTATTACCTTGCACCATGTGCATCAAGTAAAGTAGGAATATACTTATGTGACACTTATGGATCTATTGAAGTAATTAATTTATCAGAACAAAATACTCCTAAAAAAGCAGCAATAATACCAGCACTTAACCAGAATACCGACCAATACATTGTTTTTTCACTACTTCATAATGTATAAAAAAAAGACTATTTTTTATGAGTTAAATAGTAGTATTATATATTTATGTGTATATGTATAATATTTGTTCAATAAAATACAAATTCTCATTATATAGGAAGCAATTATGTCTTCACTCGATAATACTCAAATAAATATTAAGTGAGTTTTAATATAAAAATAATTTTGAAGGTGTTAGAAAAAGTAACATTTGTACATTTTGTCTACATTCAGGCTGATTTGTAAATATTCTATTATTGAATTTGAAGATGGTAGTATTGAAATTATCCCAAAAACATGGTTTCTAGATGAAACTCATACATATTTTCCTAATAAAACCATGGACCGTATCAAATATGACCGATCTGTCCTTAAAATGGATGATTCAGATCCAGAATGGGAAGTTTTTAGTATTACTAAAATTATAGCAAGTGAAGGTAAACAAAATTTACTGTAAATTAGTTTTCTTTATTTTATGTAAAAAATATGTTTTACCTAATAAAAATTATTCTAGATAACTTTCAGTCATTAAGAAAAGTAGTATATATTTGTATGTTCACAGTTCGTTTTTCCACGGTAATTTTTTTTGTTCAAG
>NW_019100894.1:17152-23513 GCF_001856785.1 Myzus persicae | reverse complement strand
CATTACCTTTAATACTTACTATTACTATTGTTGTTGATAATAGTTTGTACTATAAAAATTTCAATAGTAAAACAGCCAACTAATTTCCACATAGACTTTCTATACAGACAAATACTTGCGTTAGTGTTATATTATATATTAATTGCATAGTTAAATTCTTGACCAATTCTTATTTTGTAGACATAATTATTGAAATTAATAGGTATATCATATTAATGTTTTGTATTAATTAGGTACAGAATGCAAGCTATAATTGTGTATAGAATTCACCATTCAGTTACCGCTCGGATAGACCACAAAAAATATATTATATGACATTTATTTATAAAAGTTTTAAAATGAATAAATTATTTTCTTCATTATATGTTATATAGGTAACACAAAGTGACAGTAGATACATGTAATCAAATGTAAGATATAATAATAACACAAAACAATTTTACTAAAAAAAACACATGTACATAAAAATGAAATATGGTGTATAATAACACAAAAGTAAAAGTATAAGTTAAAACAAGATAATAAGAAATTAAAAAGTTCGTGAAGAAAATTGAAAAAAAAAACGAAAAAATTCAAGCAGCCATGTAAATCAACGGGCACCAGTGCCGCCGAACCCTATATTCAGGTAGGGCGAATGCCCTACCTCATAATATTTAGGTTGTGGGTGGGTGGTCTGGTGGTGCAGTGGTTGTGTCAACGAGTTAATTTTACCTGCCAACTAGACTTATTAATGTAGCCTACGCCTTTACAGCCATAATCATGATAATTATAGTTAGTAAATATAGTAGTTAGTAGTATAGTTTTAGTAATATGCTAGTTCTTATCACGTACTTGTCACTAATATTACTACATAACGTTTTTAAAATGGTTTTCGTTATCTTTGTTATTGTTGATTTATTAATAGAATCTGCGCGTTATCGTACTGTTAAACACGCTTATACATTATAATTCATCCATATTGCTTAGCTATAGTCATGGCTTAAATATACAAGGTTATTGCACATAGCCAAATTGTTATCAAATAAAAATAAAATGGCAGCGTAAGGGTACAGTACTACAGTCCATATCATAGCATATAATATCATAATAATATAGCCAGTATACGTCGTCCCCTTACGCTGCCATTTTAATTCCTTAACGTGATAAAATGATATAGTGGGGGTACTATTGCAATAACCTTGTATATTTAAGCCATGGCTATAGTTTACAACACCCGCAAACCAACCACCGATTGACGAAAAATACTTCGGCTCTGCGTTTTCAGGTCTTTTCAATTTTTATTATTTGTAAAAACATTTTGAATACTGAATTGTGAGCATTTACTTTTTCATAACAATTATATTTATTCGTTTATATTTACTATGTCTGTCGTTGAAGAATGTATGTGGTAAAAAAAAAAATAATTTAAATCCGACAAATTGGGCACGACATATAAGTGCGTGTAAAACAGTAAAAAAAAAAATTCTTCTTCAAGTTTATTTACATATTTTAAAAAATCTACTACGCCTTCTAGTTATTCTACCGGAATAGTTTTTGAACCGGAATTTAATGCAAAAAAATTTAAAAAAACTGGTAAGTGTTATGATATATTACCTAGTGTATAAGTTGTTGTAAATTAATTTTCTGTTAAATATGTAATTCCTAGACCTTTATGGCCCTATGTATAGTTTACAGTCATTCTAATGAGTTTAAACTCATATTTTTAATCATATCATTTTTAAGAAAGACATTTGAGATCATACATCTATTTTTTTATGTTACAATATTTTTATTTTAACTCTTTTTATAACAGAATATTTGCTGATTACTATACTTAACAGTTAACAATCTTTAATTGACTAATTGTATGTAGCTATAAGAATAAATAGTTAGCCAGGTACTGCACAGTTAGTGTTTTAGAACTGCGTATTTTATTTTGATCTGCACAATTTGTGTTGTACTGCACACTGGTACAAGGGCTGGACTATTTACTAAGTACTCATTTAGTGTAATAATTGAAATTTTTAAAAAAAATTTTCCATTTCTTTAAAATTATTTTTTATACTTATTATCATAATAGTTGTATGCTTGTAAACAATAAGGGACATTGATATATTTATATATTGTGGGTTTGTCTTGATTTTTAAACTTTTATTTAATGGATAAAATAATTAATACAATTTTTTAGTGATTATCTGTATATCTATAAAGTGTATTAAATATAAATTGGATATATTTCCTAATATCATAGACAACTTTTTCTTTATATCGAACAGAGAATGATGTTACATGTCATAACAGCTTTGAAAATCAAAATATGTTTGTTCCAGTTTTTGATAAAGTAGGAAGTATGTATTATATTTTTTTTATAATAATAATAATAATAATAATATATATAATTTAAAAGTAACCTTTTTTTTCTTTATAGAAAATAAAAATGTATATTCAAATGAGATAACTGTTCCAGAAGTCATTGAAGTACAAGGTATAGGTAGTTTATTAGTTCTTATAATTTTTTCTGATATTACTATATGTAACATATTTTTCTTTATGATGAATAGAGCATAACAATGCATGTGATAATGAAACACCGGAAGATCCAATTTCAATCACCATCGATGTTGAAGGTATATAATAAAGAATTTTTGAATTTTTAACATTATGTATAAACAATTGTTTTCTTTATATTGAACAGAGAATGAATTTTCATGTCCTAACAACAGCTTTGAAGATCAAAATATGTCTGTTCTAGTTTTCGATAAAGTAGAAGTTATGCATTTTATTTTTTTTATTATAATTATAATATGTATAATTTCAAAGTAACTTTTTTTTTCTTTATAGAAAATAAAAATGTATGTTCAAATGAGATAACTGATCCAGAAGTCATTGAAGGACAAGGTATAATTTTTAATGTAACTACCAACTGAATTTTAAACCTACATAATACTTGCCAATCACCAAGGTTTGGCAAGTTAACTATTTATTTTTAACTTTTTAAGTTAGTTAATATTGAAAAATAAAAGTTAAGTTTAAAATTAAAAGTTGCGTTAATTTTTTTTCAGCTTGTAAAATTTATATAAAAATAATATTTTTAAATATAAAATTTAAAAAATATATATATTATTTTTTAGGAGATAGAAATTTCAACCTAGAAAGAACATTTAAAAATGATCCAGCTAATTTCATCAAAATGACTTCTTTGACTCATGAAATTAGGAATTTAATTTTGGAATATGGTCCATGTCAACCATATTTGAATGACATGCCTGAAAAGATTTTCCCAAAGACTAACAAAAGAAGTTTCAATGACATTCACTATTACCGAGTTCATCCTGATAAAACTAAACACCATAGAGATTGGCTTTCTTATTCACCGAGTCAAAATAAAATTTATTGCTTGCACTGTTTTTTGTTTGGAACCAATTTACATAGTTCCCTAGCTAAATCTTGGACAAAAGAAGGATTTAATTCATGGAAAAATTGTGTGCATGCAATTCATATTCATGAAACTTCAGTAGATCATGTAACTTCTTCATTAAAATTTAATTTGAGACAAACAAGTGTACCTATTTTACCAGCCCTTCAAAACCAACGAAAAACTCAAGTTGCTATGAACAGGCAAGTTATTACAGAATTAGTAGACATTGTTTTATACTTAGCACATCATAACCTTGCTTTTAGAGGGCATACAGATACAGGGATCTCTAATATTCGAAATGGTAATTTCAAGGATCTAGTAATTTTAATGGCAAAAAACTCTATACCGTTATCAGAACACTTACACAAAATTGAAAGTTCAGGAAAAAAAGAATACTCTTTTGTAACTTGGCAACGTCAAAACCAACTCATTGAATCTATTTCAGAAGAAATTTCATCGCAAATTCAATTAGCCATAAAAAAATCTCATATGTTCAGTATATCTGTAGATTCAACATTTGATGCATCGAGGAAAGAACAAGTGTCTTTTGTGGTTCGCTACGTTGATGAGTCGTTAGGAGATGTATTTGAAAGAGTTGTTGCAGTAAAAGAATCTCCTGCTACTAGTGGACGAGATCTATATGATTTATTTATAACGATTATGGAAAAACAAAAATATCATTGGAAAGAAGAACTTGTTGGGCAATCCTATGACGGTGCAAGTAATATGTCGGGAAATTATAAAGGTCTTCAAGTCCGCATTAAACAAGAAAATCCTCGAGCATTATTTATTTGGTGCCATGCACACCGTTTAGCACTTATAGTCAAACAAGCTGTTTCATCAGACTCCAATGCAATAGATTTGTTTGGTCATTTAGAATCATTATATGTGTTTATTTGGTGCTCCAAAAAAAGAGCTGCTTTATTTCGAGAAAACCAAATTAAACACTCCCAGTCTCATGCTGTAAAGCGTGTAAGTACCACTCGTTGGAGTTCACATTCAGCAGCTTTAAATACTGTATTAAAATGTCATGATGCGTTGCTAAAAACTTTAAGCCAAATTAAAGACTACGAGAAAGGTGACCCTATAATACGTTCTACTTGCAGTGGCCTCGTAACATATTTTAGGTCATACAAATTTGTATTAACAGCTTTTGTGTTCAAAAGTATATTTCTTATATTAGAACCGGCAGTTTCAATCTCGTGATTTAGATATTTTACTAGCTACAAATATTCTTTAAAATTCAATATCAAAATTTATTAAATTAAGAAAGGAATTTAAAATTGTTAAAAACATGGCTGATGAATTTTTGGAAAGTAGTGCTATATCATTTGATCCACTAAAAATTACAAGAAAAAAAAAGTTCCTAGAATGGCAGGTATTATAATATATTTTATTATATAATATTAAATTTTCAAAAATGTTCTGTCGATTTAAAATTTAATTTAATTTGTATTGTTTTTATGTATAGGTGAAATGGCATGTGATGAACAAGTGATCCATTAAAAAAATTTGAAGTACAAATATTCAATTCTGTTATTGATATAACACTATCTCAATTGAAAACTCGTTTTGATTCAACAAATATCGGTGCTTTAAAAGATATGTCTCTACTTTCAAGAAGAAGGATTAAAGAAATAAATAGAAATCCAAATTCTCTTCCTCGTGACTCTTTTGAAAAGTTATGTTTGATGCATACAATGATTGATAGAGATATTTTAATTACAGAATATCTACAATTTTGTAATAACTTCATAGACATTGAAAGTTCTGTGCTACTCCCTAAAACTCTTCATGGTTCATTTAATAATTATGAAGATCAAAATGATGAAGAATGTAATCTTGATATTGATTATAATTTTGATGTGGATGATGATAATGATGACAATAGAGAGAGTGCCGAACAAGATAAAACAAATATGGCCAGCACACTACAAATTTTTAAAATATTCTGTACAGCACTATAGCTAATTTAGCTAATGTATTTCCAAATCTGTTTTATGTTCTAAAACTAAGCGTAACTCTACCAGTTACTAGCTGTAGTGTAGAAAGAAGCTTTTCAAAACTGAAGCTTATTAAAACAAAATTAAGAACTTCTATGATACAAGAACGACTTGAACATTTAATTAAAATCAGCTGTGAAAGAGATATTCATCCGAACATCGAAAATATAATTAATTCTATGGCAGGTAAAAGCTCTGTACTTAATAAATGTTTAATATACTAAACAAAATTAAGGTTTTTTTGTACTATTATATTATTATGTATTGATGTATATTACATGTGGATACTATAAAGTAATATACAGAATGTGAAGAATGTTCCACAAGGATATATTCATTTGCATCCAAGTAAAAATCAGTTTTTTTTTTCCATTATAGGTACCTACTTACAAACTGAAAATTATTTAAAATCATAATATTATTGACAATAATAGTTTGAAACATCAACATTTATTAAGAAATAAATTGTAAAATGTCCAACTTAATTTTTATCAGAAGAAGCATTGCATGCACATAATAGCATAGCATATAATACCTACATTACCTACCTAATAGTCAGAACTTAAATCTTAATTTGTGGTAAAGTGCTATTAATTATCTTGTTAACCTCTTTACCATATAGTAAGCATCCAATATTTATAAGTTATAACATAAATAGTGTCTAGTCTAGGTCTAGTAAGTCACTTTGGAATTAGGTATAATAAGGTTGGTAAAATTTCAATTTAAAATAAAAGTATGTATGATGGCTTCTGATATGGTTTATCTAATAAAAGAAATGTCTTATAAAGAGAAACTTTACTTTACTAGTGAAGAGATCAACTTTTTATGTATAAAATACAATATGTATATATGTGTATATATATATTTATTGTAAACGTAAAATATTATTGGTCAGGGGGTGGTGGTGTTCAATAATTTTAAACGTTTGCCCTACCTCATTTTTTTGGTTTCGGCGCCACTG
>NW_019100894.1:0-16746 GCF_001856785.1 Myzus persicae | reverse complement strand
TACAATTCGTATTTACAAATGCTTACAATATAATAATTTAAAAAACAATAATACAATTTTACGTAAAATATAAAAATACAATTCATATTTTAAAATACTTACAATATAATAATTAAAATAGAATTAAGAAGATTCATCATCAGAAGTTTCTCCAGTTATTGTCAGCACGCATGGTTCCATTCCTTCAATCAATTCTTCCATGATGTCGTCAACTTTCCAAATTTTATTTTCCTCCTCAATAACGTGTTTAATAAAATTTTGCCAATTTTCTGCCGTTACCCGTTCTATAGCCGTGTAAAGAAGTTGGCGAACGTCGTCAATCTTAAATGTTGTATTCAACCGCTTCACTTACCCTTTTACCATTGCCCATGCTAATTCAATTGGATTGAATTCGCAATGGTACGGGGGTAATCGTAGTACGGTGTGTCCTGCATCTTTTGCCAAATTGTCGATAATGTAAGATTTATGACGTGGTTTTAACTCACGTGCTCGAACCAAGAGTTGTGCCTTCAACATTGGGTTGTCAAAAACGACACCTTTGGAATTAAACCACTCCAATATATCGGGTTTATTCCAACTGGCAACTGGATATTTTTCGGCTTGGACGGAATGATAAGGTGCGTTATCCATAACCACAATAGAATTGGGATCGAGTCGAGGAAGAATAGATTCAAACCACTCTTTGAAATTATCACCATTCATTTCGTCGTGGTAATCTGCACTATTCTTCTTCGACTCGAAACATAAAAGACCGCCTGGTAAAAATCCTTTGTCCGAACCAATATGTAGAATAATAAGGCGTTTTCCCTTACCGGTTGGGTTGGTTGGACCAGTTGTAAGACCTTTGTTGAACGCGTCGTGTTTTGAATTTACCGTTTTGTCCATCCACACGCGGTCCACACAATCACCGGCATTCAACCATGTTTCGTCCAAGTAATATATGGTTCGTTCTTCCTCGCGATATCTGCGTATGTCGAATAAGTAATTGCGGTGCCAATTGATCAAGTCTTCCCGCTCGGTCAACACACTGCACCTTTTTCGTTTAGCGAATACGAAGTCCAATTTTTTTATGATATTATACAAGGTGGTACGTTTGAAGTTTGGAAGCGATGGATCTTCGTTCACCTCATGTAATATCTTATCGATCGTCGGTAGTTCACGACGCAACCAAATACCATGTACCTTTTGCCTTAATCCATTGCGATCTAAATCGTCAATTTTGTCGAAAAGAGATTTTTTTGCTCGCTTTTTGTTGGGAGAACTTACAGTTTTCTTCCTTTTATACTCCGATATGGTTCTACTGATGGTTTGACTACCTATACCCGTGGTTTGTGATATTTTAGTAATCATATCTTCATACTTCATATCCGAAGACTTCAATGTAATGTCTTTGAACATATTGATGACAATAATCTTTTGACCACTGCTTACATACTGCAGGGAAAAAATATTTATGAATATACAGTATGAAATATACAATATAATACTGATCTACTGATTATGTAGCATACTAAACCAATAAAAAATGTTTTACTTGCCTTGCCTTTTTGATTCTTCGTCTTCGGAGAAATTGTAGACATTTCGTCTGGCTCTGGAATATCACGAAATTTACTTGGCCCACTCATCGTACACAAACTTACATAAAAACAACAGTTAAATTCGTAACGTTAAACACAAACACAGTCGCGCGTCGTCACGAAATGAACAAAAATTCCACAGTCGCACGAAACAGTGTACGTTGTTTATTCAAAATTTAACGGTAGCACGAACATCTGTCATGGTGAGTCAACCGGTGGTTGTACCTTGTACGTCGGCACGGAGCGTCGGTCTTCGTCGGTTCAGCAGCCGAACAGATGTTTGATTAAGTGGGGGTAAAAATAGGCGTTGCCTGACCGCCGCCGACGAAAACTGGTCGCCGCCGACTGTGTTTCTTATTCTGAATAGACTATAGTTTTAATTTATTTTGTATTACCATTTACCTGTGATATCGAAAGCATTAAATTGTTTTTATGTTTAATTAAAATATTTTTTCTTATTATTACTACAGTTCAAATGTTGCCTAAAAAGTTCGTTGCTAGAAAAGTGAATACTTGAAACACATTATTTGTCTCTTGAAAAGCATCGTGTCAAACATTAAAAAGCTAAAGCATTGAAATCCGAGCCCTAATCATTAAACATTTTAATATTTTCAAAATTACATTAATTATAATTATTTTTCAACTTACCGCTCCTGAATAAACGTCATACTGGACACATAGGCGTGCCATCTTCGTCAATGTCACCTGCTTCAATTGCTAACTGTTTTTCTCCTACCCCGGCAAGTTTTATCACATCCCATGCAGTTGTCTTGATATTTTCACTCAAATTATTTATATACTTAGTGTACGTTTTTGAAGTCATACATGGTGTAAAAGTTCGGAGGTAGGAGTGGACTGTAATCGGAACGTAAGAATCAAAGATAAATAATGGTGCAACAACTTATGTTTGCCACGGTGTCACCGGGTGCTACTATTCAATAAAAATGATAATAATAATAATTTAGGTGAAGTAGGGGGCACAATAGTGCTGGCCAGCGGAGGGCAATAATTAATACAAATAATAATAATACAATTAGGTAAAACTAATTACGACATAATAAACAATAACAAATATAAATGTATGAAAACTGTGTTGGGCGACAGCAGTCCGCTGGACAATCAACGGCTTACGGTAATGGTTGGTGGATGGTACTGGTAGTGATGACGGTACGTGTTCAGAAAGATACACAAAACAATGACGGTAACGGTAACAAAATAGCTATAAACGGTCGGTCGGTAGGTAACGTGGTGAGTCGGACGGTAGGTCGAACGGTACTGGACATAGGTGCCGGGCGGCCTGCATACTGCAGCAACGCATTTGCCGATATGAACCGGGACGCCGTATAAATGCTTCACGTTCCGAACATACCGGCCTCCTTGAAGGTAGCGACCTTCAATTGGATAGTGGCAAAGGGCATAGCTTGACCACGGGACGACGTAGAACGGTGCCGTTGGCCAACTTGACATCAGCGACCCGGGTTATGGCATCCGTTCCTGGGTAAATTTCCACGATACGAGCGGTTTTCCACGTGAGGGCTGGTGATGGTTCTTTGATTAGAACAAGTTGACCCACCTTGAGGTCTATGGCTATTTTCAGCCATTTTTTGCGTGGTTGCAACGTTGTTAAATACTCCCGCTGCCATCTTTGCCAGAAGTGCTGTTGGATTTGTTTAACCAGTGTCCATCGTTGTCGCAAGCTGACGGAGACCGGACGATCTTCGTTGTCTGGTACTGGTATCTTAGCCGGTGGTATCTTAGCCGGTGGTCCAAAGTTGCGGTGAGCAACGCATTTGCCGATATGAACCGGGACGCCGTATAAATGCTTCACGTTCCGAACACATGGTATGTCCAAATTTGCAAACAGTTCAGCCAATTGTGTATGCCATATGCCAACTGCTATAGTACCAATAACTGCTGATTTATTTATGGGTAAATAGTCCGGAGTTACCCGCTCTGAATCAATAATCATAATACAGTTGCACATTTTACACTTAAAATACCAACTACTACTGAATCCTTTACATTCTTCTTTTACAAAATTCATATCAATAAATGTACACCCTAAACCAGGAGTGTGTTTGTTTGATTTTTGAATTTGATTAAACACCACGTAAGACATATCAACTATTCTTCGACTTTTGAAAGAAAAAGGCTCGCTGTTGTAAAAATATTTTTTTTTTTTGTTATAAGTCACCATATTTACCTAAGCAATATAAAATACACTTACGTAGCCGTACAATCGGTAATAGTTTCTACTTCTATCGTGTGATTTTTTATCTCACTGTAAGTCAGATTCACATCTTCCAATACATTATAAGCTGTAGTATTTCCATTTTTATCTACACGCCTATAATTAATAAGGTCATCAAGAGTATACAAAAATTTGGTTTAAAAAAAAAAAAAACTCAAAAAGGGTCAAAATATTTTGAAAAAAGTATAAAAAATGTACAATGTACACATTTTTATTTTAGAGTTATACAGCAAAATAAAAATATCGTTTTGTCGAAAACTGGTTTTGCGTGAAAATTCTATATTTTAAGAATGACCTAGATTATTAATCGCAATATAAAATCTTACGAGTTTTCACTATCTTCCATCATAAATCGTACTGTCCGTGCTGCAGGTGTTGGAGTGGAAGTTGATAATAAAATGCAGATATTATTCTCACTAAAATGTTTTTTTATCATGGATGTGTTTAAATTATTATACAAATACTAAAAATTAATACTAAGAAAATTATACTATGTATATACGATGCCCAATATCAACATTTGGTGACAATTTCCAGTATTTTGAAAAATTGCGTAAAATAAAGATTTATCGAAAACTGATTTTTGATATTTGTTATTATTCAAAAAGTATAAGTCGTAGAAACTCGAAACTCTTACTAGTTGTTTAGATTGCCATTTTCTTTAAATAATTTTATTTTCAAAATATTTCACTTTTTAATCAATTTACAGGCAATTTAAATATTCGATTTTTTGAAATTTTGATAAAAAAAATTCATTGGGACAAAATACTTGGACATTTAATAGAAGACTCTACATGAGTTGTTGGTACTGTCTTTCAAAAATTATAAAAAAGCACAGGTACAATTTTTTTTTATAAACGTTTGAAGTGAAAATATTGACAAAATTCGTCAAAATCATGAATATTTGCTAATTATTTTGAAGTTAAAAATTAATAAAAAAAAATGTTAATTTAAAGCTAAGACTTGAAAATATAATTCAAGGTGGCCCATAAGTTAAGTTTAGAGTAATTGTAAAAAAAAAATTGAGAATCATCAAATTAAAAAAATTTGACGAGTGTTAAAATTTTCACGAAATCAAAATTCAAGCGAAAATAACGATTTACAAACAAACGAATTTTGATTTTTGTTATATTTATATAGTAAATAGTAATACACATTTCGTCTATAGTTACAAATAAATATAATAATATATCCTAGACTGACAACAGTGGCGCAACTAGCACAAAAGCTCGGGGGGGGGGGGCTATAGCCCCACCTCAATATTATACCAAAAGTAACCCATGGGGAGCTATGTCCCCCCCCAACACAATCTTAAAATTTAAACATCATTAATACCAACATTTACTTTTAATTATATATTTTATATGCATAGTGAAATAATTATTGACATTTGACATATTATATAAGATTCATTTTTCTTTTGTTGATTGCTGTGAATTGTTCCAAAATGACCTCGGAATCAATTTCTATATCTTTTTCAACATTTAATATCGATAAATTACAAAATCTATCTTGCTCCATTGTAGATCTTAAGTACGTATTTATTCGCCTCATAGCAGAAAATGAACGTTCTGATGTTACAGAAGAAATTGGTAATATATTAGCAACTTGAACCATCCTATACAAATTTGGGAATACTTTTTTAGATACATTTTCCTGAATGGCACTAAAATTATCTGTTTTTTCATTATTGCAGAATGAATTTTTAAAGACAACCATTTCATTTTTGAGATCACATTTATTAATTTCAAATAAATCCTGAAAAAGACATTACAATTTAAAATATTATTTTAATTTGTCTAATTGTATCAGTTACTAAAAAAATATATATAAAGAAATAATTACAATAGTTAAATTAATTTAACTATTGTAATTATTTCATCAATTAGTTAGGACTACTATTGTGTAGTACTTAAATACTTAATTAAGCTTAAATAATACTTAATTAATTTCCAAAGCCTAGAAGTATTTTTATTTAAAAAGTCATATATTTAATTACTTTATAATGATCAATCAGATGCAAACTACCATTAAAATCAAATTGCATCAAACAATCAGCTGAAGTAGCAATTTGTAGACTTTCTGTAGAAAATCTACGTTTCATGTTTGAAATTATTGTGTCCATAATAACAAAAAATGCGTTTAATTTCCAATAATTCTCAGCATCAAAATCATTTTTATTGAAACAATCCTCAGAGTCTGCTGCAGTCGTTACTGTAACAGCATACCCTTTTAAGCGACTTGGTTCTTTTTTACGCCTCTTTGGACCTATGATCATAATTTAAGTATATTAAGTATATATTTAATATATAAGAAGTATCAATGGCAAGATTAGTATTACCTTGATGTGAGTTATCAATTGAAATATCATTTTCTGAACAGAATATTTCAATTTCAGCCCACAGTTCAGAGAAATGTTTATCTGACCGATTATTTTCGAGGGTACGAATTACTCCTTTCACCAAATTACCAGATTTGCCTAGAGTTGTCCCCTTTGCCTGAAGCTGAACACTTAAAATATTTATCGATAGTAAGACTTCATGCGAGATAAACAAATAAACAATAAACTTAACATGTACAATTGTTGCACGTACACCTAAAAATTAATGTAAATATTTTAAAAACTGAAATGAAAAATATTGAGGTATTCATTATTTAATTTTATAACATACCAATTGCATGGGCAACGTCTTTAGATTTTTGTTCATTTATTTCCCCGTCCAAAGTTTTTAGAATAGCTTGATAATTTGTAATAAGAGCTTTGCAACTTTTATATCGACATACCCATCTGCTTTCACTAAGCTGTGTTAGTTTGTTGATTTTTAAACCAAGTTTCTGTTGCATTTTGGTTAGTTTGAAGTCTTTTGATGGATGCGAGAAATGCACATATAAAGCCTTCAAACCATTAAACAAGTTTCGGACATCCTAAAATAATGAGTTTTTAGTACTTAAAACATCATTATTATTAAGTTATAAACTATTATTTATTTAATTAACTATTATTAATTATATAAACAATTTATTTAATTCTTACTTTTACATGACTGCACATATCAACAATAACCAAATTAAGCTTATGTGCCATGCAGTGCACATAAATTGCTTGGGACGCTAAAGGGTGAGCTTGCCTAAATTTTGCCTGGACACCTCCAACTGACCCAGACATAACTGAGGCTCTATCATAAACTTTGCCAATAATAGGGATGTCATTTAAATTTGAGGAGTTAATGAAGTTTAGTAAAACATCAACCAATGAATTGACATTCTGGTTTTTAG
This sequence comes from Myzus persicae, assembly GCF_001856785.1. NCBI lineage: Eukaryota > Metazoa > Arthropoda > Insecta > Hemiptera > Aphididae > Myzus > Myzus persicae. Next base: position 9,642 of record NW_019100894.1, on the reverse strand, counting down.
AAACATCATGAAATTCAATAAACCTTTCAACTACTTTCAAGCCATTTGCATATCTTATACAAATTGCCAACTGCTCTTGTTTATGACATCTATTAAACATTTATTATGATTATAACTTATTAGAGACTAGAGTAGTTTTATAAAAATATTGTGTACATTACCGAGCTTCGTCACATTGTATACTAAACATGGCACATTCTCTAATTTCTTTAATTATATAATTTTTCAAATTTGAAGCACAAATAGCTATTAATTCATTATGTATGGCCCAACTTGAATAATTTTTTTTTGAAAATTATAAACTTTACCAAAGTCTGGATTGTGTTTGGCAAATAAAGAACACATTTCTTTAAAATTTCCTATTTAAATATTTAAAATGATTCATATTATGTCACATACTCACATGTTATAACTTTTAATACTTAATTAGTTAATTATAATAATTAAGTGGTTGGGTATTTAAAATGTATTAGGTAACTACGGGGGTAACTATTTCAATTTCAATATCAATGTAACAATATATACAATTACCTCTGTTTGTTGAATTTACATCCACTCTATGAGCTCTTAATGCTAATCCTTGTCGACTGTGGTATAGAACTATATCAATAAGGCATTTAATATATTCTCGATTACTCAATATTTCTTTTTGGTTAGCTGCAGAAAGTTGTGATATCACAGATATACCAGATTTTTTAGAATTCACATAACAATCCTATTTCATCATTGCAGTTAAATGATGTTCTGTAAGAGCATGCGATTGCAGTCTGGTCTTTTTAGTTTTTTGATCTCTAGATCCAGCCAACTACATAAATAAAATCTAAATTAGGTAAATACTTAAAAAAATTTACTAAGATTTTTAGACTTTCTTTCTTCCAGTTGTTAAAACCAACAGTTTTAAACGTATCTTCAGTATGGCCAGAATCTACAGCAAAGGTACGGCAAGCTTAGCAAAATAAAGCTTCAAGCTTCATGCTATATTCTAACCAATTATAATCTTTATAATAATTTGAAAAAAATGCACGATTTTGAACACCAAACTTAGTTTTAGAATAAGCCTAAATTAAAAATCAATATGACCAGCAGTCAGCAAAGCTTTACAGATTAATAAATTATTAAGTAATAAATAAACTTACTGCCAATATTGGTCTAATAGGACCGGTTTCCAAAGTTCCGAGATCGGAAATATCGCTCTTGGATTCTCCTGGAAAATTATTAGATATGGGCGATATGGTGACACTTATACGAGACGATCTCACTCCAACATCTGAAATGTGAATATCGTGTGCGTTGTGCGAGTCTTTTGAGGTATTCTGAGTGATTTCAATATTTCGTTCAATGCTGGGTTGAACAACTTCATTTGTATTGGATTTCCTTCTTTTATAAACGTTGAATATGTCAAAACACTTTTTATTTGAGCTTTCCATGATAAAATCGAAATTAAAATTGGCAACCAGTGTAAATAATTGTTCAAGTATAATTATTAACTGTTAAAGTATTAAAGTAATAAAATATAAGTAATAACACACCGTCCAGACAGTAGTCTACAAACACGTGGAAACGATGAAATGAACAGTAAACAGTTTGTTATTTAAAATATGATGGGCATTGGTATGATCATAGGAACGTATTAGTGTATACCTATTGGCTAAAAATTGTATCCTAATTCATAAGATCATTATTTATATTATTATATTCGTCTAGCCATACGCGCTGCAGCTATCATGTTCCGTCGCTAGACGTCTTATTTCATCGAAACTATTAGTGGAAATTATTACAGACTCACTAATTACCGATAACGATAGCACGGGACGCTTGCCCAAATACGGACAAATATAAATTTAGTCTATCGTGGTGGGGGGAATCGTATTTGCCGTCCCAACGAAAGTAGGCAGCAGCACAATACAGACAAAAATATTCAATTAAATTGAAATTTTTACATATAAACTGGTTCGCGCGGGAAAGAACCGAGAAGGCTACTGTCATAACTAAGAAACAAAATTTCCACCATAGAAAAAGGAGAACTTTGGCTGTGCAACGTTGGTTTTACTTTTTCGATATTACAAGTACAAAAAAAGTGCTTATAGTTTCAAAATTCACTATTTTGGTGTTTTTCAAACTTGAATAACTTTTCGTTAAGTTCTGATATCGAAAAAGTAAAAACAACGTTGCACAGGCAAAGTTCTCCTCTTTCTGTGATAAAAATTTTGTTGCTAAGCTTGGGCTACAGCCCGGGTGGTTCTTTCCCGCGTGAAACGGTTTTTACAAACATTTTGTGGGCAGTATCACGTCCTCTTAAATGAAAATAAACTATTTTGTGGACAAAATAGCTTTGAACGTCAATTTTCCGTTTATTAATTCAATAATTAAATACATTTACGTGTAATTGGGGGATTACTTTGGAAGTATAGTTACAACCATAGTATCAGTGGCTGTAAATATAGGCCGATTCGATTGACGTCGATAAACGTTTGAACTTCACTTCTATTCAACAATTGAATAGGTATCTAACTACTAACATGAGCAATCAATGGTGTGACCGAGTAGCTATTCTATAGGATAATCTTGTGACTCCCGAGTGCAAAACCAAAAACTCAAAGTAATGTAGTGTAATTTATTGAATTTAAAAAAAAGAAACATGTACATAATATTCATAATATATAAAGTGTACCTAACCTATGTAATATGAAAGGTAATTAAAATATATTTTCAGATATATTTTGTTAAGAAATAAAAAATTATTACTACTGGTATACACTCATATACACGCAAATACATAAAGACAATTATACAATATAGTAGGGACATGAGTTTATTATACATATTGTGAGGTATTGTTTTATTTATGTTTATTATATAAGTTAGTTATCAAAATTAAAGAAATTTACACGACATTAGTATGTGTTAATAATACAGACACAGAATTTAGAATTTCTGAAATGTTGAGTTAAGTTACAGCTGAACCTTCAGTATAAATCAATGTAGATATGCAGCTTGTGTAAAAAGAGTAGCTATGAATATCAATTAATATATTATGTTTTATTTATTATAATTTTTTCACAACTTTATGATATATTGCCTTATTTATATTGGTTTCAACTTAATAGAGAATTAATAATAATTCAATAATAACATCACATAACAGCATAGTGTGTTGTAGGTCAAGCAATATAGAGGTGTCAACGTTAGTATAACTCATTAAATGAAAATGAAAATTAACAATTTTGTGGAAAAAAATAGCTTTGTACGTCAATTTAATTTGATAATTAAATACAATTGCATGATATCAGTATTTATTACTTTTGCTTACACAGAATTTAGAATTGTGTTTTGTACATCGAGATTTTACTGCTGTTCCCTCAGTATAACTAAATGTAGACATGCAACTTCAGTAAAATGAATGTCTGTAAACATTATGCTGTATTTATTAATTATTAATTCCCAATGTGTATACAAAATACAACATCAATATGAATTTTGAAAGATTTTTTTTATTATTTGAGAAACACAAATTGTACAAAGTATTTAGAAATAATAAAAAATTACCTACACCTTTAAGCTAAGCTAATGTTATTTATAATATTCAATATTGTAATAAATGGCTATATATAAATTAATAAATTATTAACTACAAAATTGCGTACCCGACGGCGGCCGACGCCCGCATCTTATTTTGACCCACGACGCGATACTGCTAATAATAGTTTGTTAATAGTATAAGAATTTATCACTATGTTTGAAATTATTTAATCACCGATTTACCCTGGTCATTTATCCTAGAGCTGTTGTGCAATGTTCATTGCAGTTGTCTCAGGACTCAATTTGCGTGTAAACTAAATACTATTTTCCAGCCAAAGCAGGTAATTTATTAATTTTTATAATTTATATTATATAAAATATACCATCAGAATTATTTATTTCAAATTGTTTTTCGTTGTGTCATTTATATTTTAAACATTCACTGCCGATCGCCGATGTCAACACATAGTTGACGTTCGTGATCTTGCCACGGTGACCGACGTCAACACAGCACGTTTTTAACGCAATCCATGTTTACCCATTCATTGTTATTTTGGTTTTTTGTATTCCTATGATATTGGTATAAAATTATTCATTATTATCTGTAGATTATAATATTGTACATCAGGTTTATATTACATTGTTGCGGCCGTCACTTCTACGTTTTTTTTTTTAGTTTACTCACGACACACGTATTTATATGTTAACCGTTTCAAATACAGGGGCCAGGGGCGGCTCGTCAGGCGAGACTTTGAGACTGCGTCTCCCCTTAAAAATAAACTAGCTACTTGTAAATAATATAATTAATTAAAAATAATAATGTATAGAAATATTTTCATTTGTATTTAAAATGTATAATATCGTTTTCATTGTTTATTATTATATTAAATTGAAAGTCACAAAATCGAAAATCTATTAATAGTTATCTTGATAGAAATACTATTTTAGTCATTTCTGCGGGTCTTTACGGCTCATTACGACGGTCGCCTGTTCAGTGGTATTGAAGCCCGTCAGTTGCAAACGTAACATGTAATGGCATGGCTGGTTGGTCGGAGGGAGCCGGGCAGAATAAGCTGAGTATCATAGACGCTTTTGAACCTGGGTTCATGACAGTAATTGCCGTGCCACTGCGCTGTGTAGCTTGTGTTTAATTAGTTTTACTAGCTTTAGACGTTTTATTCACGGTTTATTAATTATTTAATAATTATTATACATTTATACGTATATTCGTATAACATTTATTATTATATTTTACATTTGTATAAGCATTTAAGCATTTGTTCTAATTTTAAAATGCAAAAAGAAAATATAATAGAATTTTTATTATATACTTAATTTATGTTATATAATTTAAGTCTCCCCAGAATATGTACTCACGAGCCGCTACTGTTCAAATTAAAATTTTTTTGAACGTTGAATTTTATAAAGTTTTTGTTGTTCATTAGGCAGACTCTTTTCACTCTAGAGATTCTAATTTCTAATATTCTATAATTCGATAATTCAAATTATTTTATATGATTACAATATATTAAAAAATTAATTATTTTTCTCATAACAGAAACAAAATGAAGCGAAGAAGTCAGCCATCGGTTTTAAACTTTTTTGAGAAAAAAAAAACCTGAAAGTGGAACCACCCAAATTAATCAACCCTTATCTATGAGTTATCCAACTGATCCTGAAGCTTCAAGTTCTCCTGAAAAAATTTCTTCCGTTGAAGAAGAACATGAGCTATTATTTGAAAATGATGTAGGAATCTATTTAGGAAATCCAACGACAGATAACGAAAAAAAGTTTAAAGTTTTTCAAAATCCATGGATGCCACCTTTATCATATAAATTTCCTGTAACGATGTCTTTCTTTCCAACGCCACTGAATGGAACAATATTCTTGGCTCGTATTTTCAGATGTTGCCAAAGGTGCTCTTTGTAAAGTGTGCGTTTTATTTGGTCGAAATCATGGAACTACGGTCTTGAGTGGCCATCCCATTTATAAATTGGAAAAAAGCTAAACAAATATTTGACAGTCATAGTAAGGCAGACTATCATATGTTTTCAGTTTAAAAAGCTCAAGGGTTTATGACAGTTATGACACGGAAAACTACTGATATTATAACATCTATAAACTCAGAAAATAAGAAACAAGCCGAAGAAAATAGGAAAAAGTTGATCTCCATTGTTGAAACCGTAATCTTATGTGGTCGTCAACAAATAGCTTTAAGGGGTAAAAATGAAACTGGAAAAATAAATTTAACAGAACCCCCCTATAATGATGTCAACTTTCGGACAATTTGGCGATTTCGTGCAAGATCGGGTGATATTTTCCTAAAGAAACATATTTTATCCCAAACATCCGACAGTCGATCAATGTTCACGTCGCCAACAATACAAAACGAAATTATTGATCTATGTGGCAATTTTATTCAAGAAAAAGTTGTCAATAGAATAAAAAATGCTGGGTTTTTCACTATTCTTGCTGATGAAACGCAAAATATATCAAGGTACGAACAATTAGCTTTATGCATTCGGTACGTAGACGATTCTTCTGCAGATGGTGTTTTCATCAGAGAAGATTTCCTTAGAGTTTGTGCATGTAAAAGATGTGACAGCTTCAGCATTGGCCACCACCATCATGCAATGTATAATTACTTTTGGATTAGATATGGAGATGTTAGTAGGCCCAAGAATATGATGGCGTTGCTGTGATGAGTGGTCAATTTCGAGGAGTGCGCACAATAATCTCAGAGAAATACCCAAAAGCTCAGTTCATACTTTAAATATGGTTTTGGCAGTTTCTTGTGAAATTCCAATGATCCAAAACTGTATTGGTACTATTAAGACTGTAAATAATTTTTTTATACAATCCACGTTGCGTGATGGTATTCTTAAAGATGCGGCAGAGTCAGCTGGAGCTACTCACTCTAATCTGGTTTCTCTTTGCGAAACCCGTTGGACTGAAAAACATTTGGCAGTAGAACGATTTGCAGAAATGTTTTCTGTAATAACAGAAGCACTGCAAGCTCTACAAGATAGTCGAAGAGAATTTGCATCACAAGCTTACAAATTAAAACACGCAATAGAAAACTCACAGTTTGTAGTATCGATGCTCATTTTGCCAAAAGTTTTCAGCTTCACATCAACTCTCAACGAAATTCTTCAAACTCAAAATATTGATTTGACCGAAGCTTGCAAATATGTAGATATCGAAAAAAAACATTAGAAGACATATGAAATGATGATGAATTTTTAAGAATTGTGACAGATTCTAAAGAATTTTTAGGTATTGAGTCACTTACAGCACCTGGAATCACAAACAGACAAAAAGGACGAAGCAATAATCCTGCAGAGACAGCCCAAATATTGACCAAAAAAATTGACCGAAATCCATAAAATGTACCTGATAAATGAAAAACTTGAAAATCTGTTGTGTGAGTATCAATTATGGACCAAGAAGTGGGAAGAAATAAGTGATGACTTGAATGAGTTAAATGCAATCAAAACATTGGAAAAGTGTGATAAACAGTTTTTTCCTCTCATTTATAATCTTCTCAAAATTTTAGCCACTCTTCCTGTTGATGTGTGCTAACGCCGTATTATCGTTGAAATCAGGAATTAATGATTTATAAATAAAAACACTAGTTAAATTACTTCACGTACACTAATTTTATTATTTCTACTCAAACACGATTTAGCTTATAACTAAGATTTTTTGTCTACACTATAGAGGTTCTGTCTAACTCGAGTCCGTACTCCGACTGCCGACACGGCCCCGTCCGTGGGAACCGTATGGGTCCTTGCACGGCGAATTCGCTGACCAACGCACTTCCCACAGTCACGTAGGCCATTGCGTTATCCAGCGAATGCACATATCGCATACAGGGTGTCTAGTATATACAGGGTACAACACTGTGTCTACTGCAAGTGCGGAACGTTCCTTTTCTACATTAAAGCGCTTAAAGACGTATTTACGAAACAACATTGGTCAAGAGCGACTTACTGGACTAACTCTTCTAAATATTTATAGAGATATAATTGTTGATCCTTTACTCATTGTGAACAAATTAACACAACGTAGGAAACGATTAAATTTGCTTGTATAATGTTTAAAAAAATAAAATAAAATGTATTTTATTAATATACGCATTTATTTGTATTTGGCTTTTTCACGTTCGCCTACTACTAATAATTTAAGTTGAAACCCCCCCCCCCCACCATTAAAAATCTATACTTACGCCCCTGGCGCCAAGCAATATACAGCTGTACCGTCAGTATAACTATATGCAGACTATGTAAAGTGAATATCAAATGACATGTTCGTCTGCTTCACTGACTGATATACTACATCGTTACATCTAACGTGGTCCTGTCTTTAAAATTTTAATTATGACTAAAGGATTGTGACTAATGTGATTTATTGTCGAATCAATAAAAAAAAATCATGTATTTATGTACATATATAGGTATACACTTCTGCCGGGTCAACCGCACGCTCGGTTTGTAAACACGACCGCGGAGGCTACGGACAGAATTCGCAAACGAACCGAATGCCACCTACCCGCCGTGCGATCGGTGCGCAAAAGGCTGTTGGAAAGACGAAACGGACGGGGGAAAAACGAAAAGACATAGAACGCTTGGAAGTGGCACATTTTGGGATCGAGATCTCGGGCGCCACAGACGCCACACGAAAAAAAACCGGATTCCAGTGACCGTAAAAATGTGTGTGAAACGCGACAGGAGCACGAACGGAGCCGGAAAACGGGAGAACGGGTGACGAAGAGGGAAAAAGTCTTCAGATTTCTAAGAAAACCGACACGTCTGATAACGGATAACTCGATAAGGACGTGGCCGGCGGAAACGGCCCGGTACTGTAGCATCCGCCAGATAGTGGTTGAAACTATATAAGTCGCGTTTGTAGGTAGCATAGAGTAATATAGAGGCGGCGTTAACCATCACATTTGAAGTCACACAATCGGCCATTGATCCCGAGAGAGAGGAGTCTATCACCGATATTCTTTTCCGTTAGATCGCGCTGCACTCAACTAATGTTAATCCCCCCAAAAGGCCAAAAGTATTTAAAATAATTTTTTTAAATATTTTATTCGGAAAACTAACTAATTTTAGTATAAGTATTCGAATACATATTCAGATATTCTGTATATTAATTATTTAAGTATTTATTCCAAATACTTTTAAAAGTATTATTTCCATGTTTGCTGAAAACCTATAGAAATCTTTTCAATGTACTGATAAATATTTTCATCACCGTCATAAAATATATTGTATTTACTTGTATTTAAAACAACCTATTTGTTCAACTAGGCTAATTTTGCTAGTAAAAACTTGCTCAATGATAGTCAAATCATTCAAATATGTCACAAATGACAGTACTATACAGGGTGATTCTTTTATCAAACAACACTCATTATTTGAAAAAGTATTGAATTTTTTCAAAATTGTAGATTTACGCTGTTCTAGAATTGTATATTTTTTTTATATTTTTCACCCTTATATTTATTAGGTAAACCACCATCAACTTTTGATTTTCAAATGGTAACCTATACTTAAAATTTCATAATTGAATAAAACTATTTTTTTCATTCATTATTACGTTCAAATTTTCATTTTTCGTTAAACCGTTGATGAGATATTGCTCCTCAAAGTTAGGTGGTTTTGGGAGATAGTTATAGTGTGTAAATGTGTTATACCTCGGCAGTAGATACCGCAGCTATCAGGATTTTTATGTCCCAGGGCAAAAGATATTACACTTTTCAAATCAGTTCATAAAGTACTTAGAGCTCCTAAATGTATTTTATCATGCTCATTTTTCAGGGAGTCACGCAGTTCATCCCACGAAGGTGATTGCGGCATTGGTCAGTGGTCGTAATAATTATTATCAATTATAAAGAACAGAAGTTATAAGTAATAAATTCGATATCTTTCGACCCAAGATATAGCGGCGATAATCTTTGTACCTGATAGAGTGATAGCCGATAATACCTACATACAATAACACACGATCATATTATTATTATTTATTATTATTGGTCTGCTTCTGTTTGTAGCTTCGATCACTATTTAATCTCTATTCTATGCTGACTACAACACACCATAGAATAACATACGGAAA